>NW_022987804.1:0-111799 GCF_902827165.1 Trematomus bernacchii | reverse complement strand
CTTAGGAACAGCCAGTCTGACAGGCGGTTAACACCATGGGCCATGTATACTATGAAGTTCTTTATCCGGCTGATCTTCGACACAACATTGTCTTTCTGTTTTACTGTCGGAGAGCGACACCCAAACAGTGATCCAAGTATGTCTGAAGGTACGCCTCCATGCTTCTAGGCAACGTGATTTCACGCATGGTATTCCCCCGTCCACACCCAGTGGACCAGTAATTTGAGGGAGAGGGCAAGTCATTAGCCAGCTTAGAGGCACGGGTCTTCCGGCATACAGGGGTCTCGCTACCGGAGGCTACTGCAAACATGACAGTTTCCACCGGGGTCTTCACAGGGGTCTCGCTTACCGGAGGCTACTGCAAACATGACAGTTTCCACCGGGGTCTTCACAGGGGTCTCGCTACCGGAGGCTACTGCAAACATGACAGTTTCCACCGGGGTCTTCACAGGGGTCTCGCTACCGGAGGCTACTGCAAACATGACAGTTTCCACCGGGGTCTTCACAGGGGTCTCGCTACCGGAGGCTACTGCAAACATGACAGTTTCCACCGGGGTCTTCACAGGGGTCTCGCTACCGGAGGCTACTGCAAACATGACAGTTTCCACCGGGGTCTTCACAGGGGTCTCGCTACCGGAGGCTACTGCAAACATGACAGTTTCCACCGGGGTCTTCACAGGGGTCTCGCTACCGGAGGCTACTGCAAACATGACAGTCTTCACCGGGGTCTTCACAGGGGTCTCGCTACCGGAGGCTACTGCAAACATGACAGTCCTTCACCGGGCTCTTCCCAGGGGTCTCGCTACCGGAGGAAACTGGTAATATGACAGTCTTCACTGGGCTCTTCACAGGGTTCTTGACCGGTCTCTTTCCACCGGAGGCTACTGCAAGCATGACAGTCTTCACTGGGCTCTTCACAGGGTTCTTGACCGGTCTCTTCCCACCGGAGGCTACTGCAAGCATGACAGTCTTCACCGGGCTCCTCACAGGGGTCTCGCTACCGGAGGTTACTGGGGACTGCATGACAGTCTTCACCGGGCTCTTCACAGGGGTATTGCTGCCTGAGGCTACTGTGTTTATGCCGGAGGTACTTGGGATTGCCAGGCCCTTAAATCGTATACATTCGTCCTCTTCCTCAAGAACAGCAGCACTCTGCTTCCTGGGTTTTAGCTCCTTTTTCAGCCTGGAGCGCAGGGTCTTCACCTCATCATTGAGGGCATCCTTCTGAGCCCTCAATGCCACATTTTCCAGCATCACCTGCCTGCAGTCCTCGTTGTCACACTCGGTATGTGGGGAGAAGGGTGGAGGGTGCCCGGGGTATTCCTCCTCATTGTCTATATCCAATGATGTAGCCATTCCAATGATGGGGTTAGTCTCACGGAGGTCATGGAGCAACTGCAGTGCCACACTATGCTTCAGCCTTGCCATGACCTGATGTGCCTCATGTCGGGACAACTCAGGGTGGTCATGTTTTACATGACGGTCCAGTCTCTTCCCAGCGTACGAACACCCAGCGATGGGACAGGGTTTGGTCCGAACATTTATCCTTCCACTGGCTATTTTCAGGAGGATTCCCCTCTCCTCCAAGTTCCGCACTGCATGCTTGTGCTTAAGGTGTTTGTTCAATGCCAGATAGAAGAGTCTGCACACCGGGCATTCAGATGACATCCTTCCTGAAACACACATAATGAATTTGATCAAAATTATGTTATAGTTCTCCGTTTATATGCGTTAGCGTGAGCGGTGGTTGCGACACTGGGTCCGATGCATCAATTCATGGTGCATGGACGAAGGGAAGTATTGGGTTACCACCGGGTCAGATGGTCCCACTTCCGCACCAACGCGGGGCTGGTGATGGCAACATTGGGTCCGATGCATCAATACATGGTGCCCCGACCATGAGAGGGTTTGGGGTACCCCGGAACCAGGCACCACCCCAGCAGGAAACGGGTTGTATGGTCAAAGGAGGAAAGAGTGATAGAACCGGGGGTAAAGCAAAGAAAGTGTCCGACAATAGTGACTTGTGAGGCGGCCAGAGAGTCTGTCATATCTCGGTCCTATCCTCCAGGCAACGCTGTGGCCAAAACTGGGCTAAAAACTAAAAAAACTAAAAAATATTTCATCCAGGGAAATTTGGGTGAAAATGAAAAAAAAGTACCCGGAAATAGTGCTTCATTAGCCAGCAGCAGTCCCCTGTCGACTCATGTGACATTCCTCCAGGGTTACATAGAACCAGGGTGTGGGCTCCGAGCCATCTCCGAGACATCTCTAGTCCGTGTTGATAATGGGGGAAATGTACCCCAAAATAGTCCTTCATTAGCCAGCAGCAGTCCCCTGTCGACTCATGTGACATTCCTCCAGGGTTACATAGAACCAGGGTGTGGGCTCCGAGCCATCTCCGAGACATCTCTAGTCCGTGTTGATAATGGGGGAAATGTACCCCAAAATAGTCCTTCATTAGCCAGCAGCAGTCCCCTGTCGACTCATGTGACATTCCTCCAGGGTTACATAGAACCAGGGTGTGGGCTCCGAGCCATCTCCGAGACATCTCTAGTCCGTGTTGATAATGGGGGAAATGTACCCCAAAATAGTCCTTCATTAGCCAGCAGCAGTCCCCTGTCGACTCATGTGACATTCCTCCAGGGTTACATAGAACCAGGGTGTGGGCTCCGAGCCATCTCCGAGACATCTCTAGTCCGTGTTGATAATGGGGGAAATGTACCCCAAAATAGTCCTTCATTAGCCAGCAGCAGTCCCCTGTCGACTCATGTGACATTCCTCCAGGGTTACATAGAACCAGGGTGTGGGCTCCGAGCCATCTCCGAGACATCTCTAGTCCGTGTTGATAATGGGGGAAATGTACCCCAAAATAGTCCTTCATTAGCCAGCAGCAGTCCCCTGTCGACTCATGTGACATTCCTCCAGGGTTACATAGAACCAGGGTGTGGGCTCCGAGCCATCTCCGAGACATCTCTAGTCCGTGTTGATAATGGGGGAAATGTACCCCAAAATAGTGCATCATGACTCAGCAATCATCACACTCAACTTTGGTGAGAACCGGGCAAAGGGGTCAAAATCCGTCAATGTGGGGGGTGAAACGGCTGTACGCGAGCCCTGGGGGGGCACCCGGGACCGGGCAGTGCCCCCGGCAGAAGGAACCGGGTCAAACGGGCCAAAACAGGAAAAAAAATAAAAAATAAAAAGAACCAGGCAAAAGGGGGGAAAATGGGAAAAAAGTGTCCGAAAATAGTGCCTCATGACCCCGCAGGAGTCCCCCGCGGACTCCCCTGACATTCCTCCATGGTCAAAATCAACAAACTCAACTTTTGTGAGAGCCGGCCAAAAATGGTCAAAATCCGTCAATGTGGGGGGTGAAACGGCTTTACGCGAGCCCTTGGGGGCACCCGGGACCGGGCAGTGCCCCCGGCAGAAGGAACCGGGTCAAACGGGCCAAAACAGGAAAAAAAATAAAAATAAAAAGAACCAGGCAAAAGGGGGGGAAATGGGAAAAAAGTGTCCGAAAATAGTGCCTCATGACCCCGCAGGAGTCCCCCGCGGACTCCCCTGACATTCCTCCATGGTCGAAATCATCCAACTCAACTTTGGTGAGAACCGGGAAAAGGGGTCAAAATGTAAAAATTGTACCCCAAAATAGTGCCTCATGACCCCGCAGGAGTCCCCCGCGGACTCCCCTGACATTCCTCCATGGTCGAAATCATCCAACTCAACTTTGGTGATAACCGGGCAAAGGGGTCAAAATGTAAAAATTATACCCCAAAATAGTGCCTCAAAATCGGGTAGAGTCACCTGCAAAGTGCCCTCCCATTCCTCCATGGCTCAAAATGTCGAACTTAAACTATTTGGAGAACCAGAGAAATGTAAAAAATACGCCCCAAAATAGTGTCTCATAATCGGGTAGAGTCACCTGCAAAGTGCCCTCGCATTCCTCCATGTCAAACTTTAAGTATTGGGAGAACCAGGCTGGGGGGTCCTTGCGCCACAAAATTAGGCCCACTCAAAGTGCTTGGTGAGCGGATACATTCTTCCATGATTTGCAACAGCCGTTATTTTTCTGAGTGCACCCAAAAACTGGGTTTCCGATTTCGTGCAGACGGTAGTTTGAAAAGTATGGATGAATCTTTTTGACAGAGAAGTGGAAATGAAGCCCAGGGACTTTTTCCCCTTCTCCGTTGTACCAACCATCGGAGAAGGGGAAAAATCGGCCCGAAGCGCCAATAGTCTGGCCCCTTCTCCCGTTGGCACTCTGTCATTTTTTTGACAATTTTTCAAAACTTCATTTTTGATTATTTTAAGATATAATTAAGCGTTTTCTTCACTTTTTTTTGCTTTCCACGGGTGGGGGCGCCTGGCAGGCCGCCTATGAGCACCCAAATTCGGCCTGGATCATCCAGGATTTGTGGGCTAAGCTCCATAAACTGACTAAATCACCCAGAGAGGTCACCTTTCTAGCCCAAATATATATAATACAAATACATTTAAATAGTAAAAGGTGCACTTGTGCTCTGCATTACCCGGAATTTTATTTTCATAGCCCCATGATAGTGATTAAAAATCATTTTCATGGGAAAAAGTGTTAAAACGCCTGATTAAATTATATGCAGGACCCCAGTGAGCTCCAGACTATGTGCATTGTGTTGGGGAACCATATAAATGATAGAATAAATGCATTTAAATGCAAAAATAATGATTTTAAATCATTTTAGGGGGACAATTGTGGAGAGGAGCCTGAAAATGACTGCAGCAGGCCGCCTATGAGCACCCAAATTCGGCCTTCTTGACGCACCACCACCCCTTCTGTGGAGGGTATTCTCGTGCCCCTGGTGACTCTACAAGGGGGGTGGTTTTTATGGTGCTTCGATGTCCGCCCATCAGCATCCATATTCGGCCTTCTTCACGGCATCACCCCCCCTTCTGTGGAGGGTATTCTCGTGCCCTTGGTGACTCTACAAGGGGGGTGGTTTTTATGGTGCTTCGATGTCCGCCTATGAGCACCCAAATTCGGCCTGGATCATCCAGGATTTGTGGGCTAAGCTCCATAAACTGACTAAATCACCCAGAGAGGTCACCTTTCTAGCCCGCTCACAGAGCCCCCAAGGACGGACTATAGACCTCCAGCAGCAGTCCCCAACAGTGGGACTTCCATAACCTTGCACTCACTTCACTTGTCTCACACACACCCAGGGGGGTGAAAGAGGACACATTGGAGCACACATTGACCCAGCAGTAAGTGCTTGAAACGTGGCTAAAGGTGTGTCAAACAGTGGGGTAACATGTTTCAAATGACAGCACACTGCTGCTTGTTGGCAGGCTGACTCAGTTCACTTGTCTCACACACACCCAGGGGGGGAAAGATAACACTTGTACCCAGGAATAAGTGTTTGAAAGGTGGGGAAAAGTTGTTTGAAATAGTATAATATCTCCAGGGCGCATAACTGCACTTTACAAGCCAGAAATAATGTTTAAATTGTCTGGGAAAGTATTTTTAAATGTCTGGAAGAGAGTTTTAGACAGTCATTTTGCACGAAATCATTTAACATAGACGCTCTCCTGAAAATGCACAGAATATGTGCTTTTTCAGGAGACTGTCAATGTTAAATGATATCTCGCAAAATGACTGACTAAAACCCCGGAATAAGTGTTTGAAAGGCGGGGAAAAGTTGTTTAAAATAGGCTGATACCTCCAGGACGCATAACATGGGTAAAAAGTGTGTTAAAAGGTCGGGGAACATGTTTCAAATGACAGCACACTGCTGCTTGTTGGCAGGCTGACTCACTTCACTTGTCTCACACACACCCAGGGGGGGTGAAAGAGCACACATTGACCCAGGAAAGAGTCCTCAAAACACAGGTAAAAGTGTGTTAAACAGTGGGGTAACATGTTTAAAATGACAGCACACTGCTGCTTGTTGGCAGGCTGACTCACTTCACTTGTCTCACACACACCCAGGGGGGTGAAAGAGCACACAATGACCCAGGAAAGAGTCTTCAAAACACAGGTAAAAGTGTGTTAAACAGTGGGGTAACATGTTTGAAATGACAGCACACTGCTGCTTGTTGGCAGGCTGACTCACTTCACTTGTCTCACACACACCCAGGGGGGTGAAAGAGCACACAATGACCCAGGAAAGAGTCTTCAAAACACAGGTAAAAGTGTATTAAACAGTGGGGTAACATGTTTCAAATGACAGCACACTGCTGCTTGTTGGCAGGCTGACTCACTTCACTTGTCTCACACACACCCAGGGGGGGTGAAAGAGCACACATTGACCCAGGAAAGAGTCCTCAAAACACAGGTAAAAGTGTGTTAAACAGTGGGGTAACATGTTTGAAATGACAGCACACTGCTGCTTGTTGGCAGGCTGACTCACTTCACTTGTCTCACACACACCCAGGGGGGTGAAAGAGCACACAATGACCCAGGAAAGAGTCTTCAAAACACAGGTAAAAGTGTGTTAAACAGTGGGGTAACATGTTTGAAATGACAGCACACTGCTGCTTGTTGGCAGGCTGACTCACTTCACTTGTCTCACACACACCCAGGGGGGTGAAAGAGCACACAATGACCCAGGAAAGAGTCTTCAAAACACAGGTAAAAGTGTGTTAAACAGTGGGGTAACATGTTTGAAATGACAGCACACTGCTGCTTGTTGGCAGGCTGACTCACTTCACTTGTCTCACACACACCCAGGGGGGAGAAAGAGGGCACATTTGAGCACACATTGACCCAGGAAAGAGTCTTCAAAACACAGGTAAAAGTGTGTTAAACAGTGGGGTAACATGTTTCAAATGACAGCACACTGCTGCTTGTTGGCAGGCTGACTCACTTCACTTGTCTCACACACACCCAGGGGGGAGAAAGAGGGCACATTTGAGCACACATTGACCCAGGAAAGAGTCTTCAAAACACAGGTAAAAGTGTGTTAAACAGTGGGGTAACATGTTTCAAATGACAGCACACTGCTGCTTGTTGGCAGGCTGACTCACTTCACTTGTCTCACACACACCCAGGGGGGAGAAAGAGGGCACATTTGAGCACACATTGACCCAGGAAAGAGTCTTCAAAAGACAGGTAAAAGTGTGTTAAACAGTGGGGTAACATGTTTGAAATGACAGCACACTGCTGCTTGTTGGCAGGCTGACTCACTTCACTTGTCTCACACACACCCAGGGGGGAGAAAGAGGGCACATTTGAGCACACATTGACCCAGGAAAGAGTCTTCAAAACACAGGTAAAAGTGTGTTAAACAGTGGGGTAACATGTTTCAAATGACAGCACACTGCTGCTTGTTGGCAGGCTGACTCACTTCACTTGTCTCACACACACCCAGGGGGGAGAAAGAGGGCACATTTGAGCACACATTGACCCAGGAAAGAGTCTTCAAAACACAGGTAAAAGTGTGTTAAACAGTGGGGTAACATGTTTCAAATGACAGCACACTGCTGCTTGTTGGCAGGCTGACTCACTTCACTTGTCTCACACACACCCAGGGGGGAGAAAGAGGGCACATTTGAGCACACATTGACCCAGGAAAGAGTCTTCAAAACACAGGTAAAAGTGTGTTAAACAGTGGGGTAACATGTTTCAAATGACAGCACACTGCTGCTTGTTGGCAGGCTGACTCACTTCACTTGTCTCACACACACCCAGGGGGGAGAAAGAGGGCACATTTGAGCACACATTGACCCAGGAAAGAGTCTTCAAAACACAGGTAAAAGTGTGTTAAACAGTGGGGTAACATGTTTGAAATGACAGCACACTGCTGCTTGTTGGCAGGCTGACTCACTTCACTTGTCTCACACACACCCAGGGGGGAGAAAGAGGGCACATTTGAGCACACATTGACCCAGGAAAGAGTCTTCAAAACACAGGTAAAAGTGTGTTAAACAGTGGGGTAACATGTTTCAAATGACAGCACACTGCTGCTTGTTGGCAGGCTGACTCACTTCACTTGTCTCACACACACCCAGGGGGGAGAAAGAGGGCACATTTGAGCACACATTGACCCAGGAAAGAGTCTTCAAAACACAGGTAAAAGTGTGTTAAACAGTGGGGTAACATGTTTGAAATGACAGCACACTGCTGCTTGTTGGCAGGCTGACTCACTTCACTTGTCTCACACACACCCAGGGGGGAGAAAGAGGGCACATTTGAGCACACATTGACCCAGGAAAGAGTCTTCAAAACACAGGTAAAAGTGTGTTAAACAGTGGGGTAACATGTTTCAAATGACAGCACACTGCTGCTTGTTGGCAGGCTGACTCACTTCACTTGTCTCACACACACCCAGGGGGGAGAAAGAGGGCACATTTGAGAAAACATTGACCCAGGAAAGAGTCTTCAAAACACAGGTAAAAGTGTGTTAAACAGTGGGGTAACATGTTTCAAATGACAGCACACTGCTGCTTGTTGGCAGGCTGACTCACTTCACTTGTCTCACACACACCCAGGTGGGTGAAAGAGCACACAATGACCCAGGAAAGAGTCTTCAAAACACAGGTAAAAGTGTGTTAAACAGTGGGGTAACATGTTTCAAATGACAGCACAATGCTGCTTGTTGGCAGGCTGACTCACTTCACTTGTCTCACACACACCCAGGGGGAAGACATATAACACTTGTACCCAGGAATAAGTGTTTGAAAGGAGGGGAAAAGTTGTTTGAAATAGTATAATATCTCCAGGGCGCATAACTGCACTTTACAAGCCAGGGAAGGGGCCAGAATCCTGGGTATACATTTTGTAAATAGTGCAATACCTCCAAGGCGCATAACTGCACTTTACAAGCCAGGGAAGAGGCCTGAATCCTGGGGTAAACATTGTTTAATTGTTTAAGTGTTTTTAAATGTATGGAACAGTGTTTTGTCTCTTTCAAAACTCTCCCGTCATTGGCCGGATACATGGGGACGATTTTATATTCACTATGACCGTTACTATTCCAGTGAGACGAAGTACGTCCGGTGACGGGAGTGATCCCATGTTAATTTTGTCCAAAAACCAGAGCATTCCCTTATCCTGGGTATACATTTTGTAAATAGTGCAATACCTCCAAGGCGCATAACTGCACTTTACAAGCCAGGGAAGAGGCCTGAATCCTGGGGTAAACATTGTTTAATTGTTTAAGTGTTTTTAAATGTATGGAACAGTGTTTTGTCTCTTTCAAAACTCTCCCGTCATTGGCCGGATACATGGGGACGATTTTATATTCACTATGACCGTTACTATTCCAGTGAGACGAAGTACGTCCGGTGACGGGAGTGATCCCATGTTAATTTTGTCCAAAAACCAGAGCATTCCCTTATCCGACACCACGGCGCTGCCGGTGATAGGTGGCATCCTGGGGGAACTACCGGAGATCCTATGCAAGGCGGCCGCCTGCAGAGGTCTCCCCGTTCCCCCAGCTCAGGAGAGGTGTGCTCCGGACAATATGGCCGGAGTTTTTTCGCGGGTGCAGACGGTCAGGAGTGACCCGGTCTGGCCACGCTTCCCCGCCATCAGGAGGTACCAGGAGGGGGCGGCGGCGAACCCGAGGATCCTGAAGGCTCCGGTGGCCACATTTGTTCCCCTCACCAAGGTGGAGGGGTTCACAGATGCTGGTTTCCCAGCCACCCCTTCTTTGGAGCCGAGCCTGACAGCGTTTTTTGGGGTGAGACAGGCCAACGTGATCGCCGGACGGCGCCCTACGTTGGCCTCCCCAGGGACCAGTATGTCACCCGCCAGGCCGACCGGGTGCACCAGTGTGCCTTTCAGGCGTCGGCGTCGGCGAACAACATCGCGCTGCTCTCAAACTCGGTGGTGACGCTGGTGGAGCGGTCCACCACCTTGGCCGCTGATGAAGCGGAGGAGATCGGCAAGGCGGCCAGCAACACATCTCGAGCATGTGCGCCCGCTCTCAGATTGTTTCTCAGAGTGGTAGCGCGTGTGTCTGATGGACAGATGGATGAGCAGGCTGATCAGCAGAGGGTACACCCTGCAGTTCGCCTCTCCCCCCCCCCCCCCCCCCCCCCCCCCACAGTTCAATGGGACACAGGAAACACTCCTGTCATCCCAGGAACAGTCTTACGGGGAGTGGAAAAAGACTGGGGGAATGAGACAATCCTCGATCTGTCAGTATTCCACATGCTGACGATCAAACAGGTGCTGGAATGTGTTCACCAGGACGACTGGTTCACTTCCACCTGAAGGAGGATGCATACTTCCATACCCATCATCCCGAATCACAGGAAATTCCTGCGTTTCTCTTTTCAGGGAATATCAGACCAGACAATTGTCTGCTGTTTGGATGTTCCCTGGCTCCTCGCATTTTGTGTAGAGAAGGCTGGAGCCACTACACAGTGACAGAGGAGGGATGAGAATGAGGTTTTTTCTCTGGACGACCTACTATTTGCTCGCTCGCTCCAGCAAGAGGAAGTCGCTTTACAGACGTTACATCTCGTATCGCATCTGTCAAAGCCTGGGTTTCATAATGAATTTGGAGAAGAGCTGCCCTCTCCCCTCTCAGACATTCATTTATCTGGGAGTGGAATTAAACTCAGCCAGCAGAGCGCGACTCTTGCGGCAGCGAGTGGAGGAACTGCAGCGAGATCTCCTCCGGCGTGTCTAAACCCGCACAGCCCTCTCCGTGACGCAGCTGCTCGGCATTGGCGTCAGCTGGTCACGTGGTGATCCCCATGGGTCTCCCCCACAGGAGGAGACTCCAGAGGTTGGTCATTTGCTGCAGAAGCCTGCTGTTTTAACCTATTGGTTTATAAACTGCATAGCTCGCGGCATTCCTCTGTCCCAGATATGCCTCCTACAGAGCACGGTCATGACGACCATTACAGCATATCACAGAGAAGCCTCTCCCCCCCGCAGTTCCATGGGATACAAGACTCCTGTCATCCCAGGAACAGTGTCTTGCGCTCCAGTCAGCGCTGCAGGAACTCCTGTTGAAAAAGGCATTTTTTTCAAGGGAGGAAAATCAGGGGTGTTTACTCCCGTTATTTTCTAAAATCCCGGAAAAGAACGGGGGAGTGAGACCCATCCTTGATCTGTCAGTATTCCCATGCTGACGATCAAACAGGTGCTGGAATGTGTTCACCAGGACGACTGGTTCACTTCCATAAACCGGAAGCACATATACTTCCATGTAGCCTATCATCATCCCGAAACTCAGGAAATTCCTGCGTTTCTCTTTTCAGGGAAATATCAGACCAGACAATCGTCTGCCGTTCGGATGTTTCCTGGCTCCTCGCATTTTTTCAAAGTGTATAGAAGGCTGGAGCCACTACACAGAGGAGGGATGAGAGAGTGTGGTTTTATCTGGACGACCTGCTATTGCTGGCTCGCTCCAGGGAGGAAGTCGCTTTACAGACGTTACATCTGAAGTAAGAAGATATGATTCTAAACTGTATTGAAGTAAAGATGTATTATTTTGAATTGTATTTTAGTGAACATGTTTGAACTGTTTTAAGTAATCACACTCCTGGGTCATATACACACCCTGTCCCTTTCACCTCAACACACCAGATGTTGTTTTTAAGGTAGATTTGGGTCTCTTTTTATGGGGGCACTAAAGGTTTAATTGTTTTAAAAAGAAAAGTTTATGAGGTAACTCCCCTGGAAAAGGTAGGGAGGGGAGATCGGGACGGAGATAAGAATTGACTTTTGACCTTAGGGGACTTTGGAATTTCAAGTCCTGGTGAGAACTATTGAACCCGGCCAGAAGCGAATCCAGCCAATCAGGGCACTTGGGGGAGGTGGTCAGTTTAAACAGCTCCTCCCCAGGGGTTCTCTAATTCGCTTGGGAGAAAAGTGGGAAGGAAGAATTCAACACATCTCCGCCCCAAAATAGGGATATGTATACGGTTGGTTTTGTATGTAAAAATGCTTCTGGTCTGTTGAAAGCTGGTGCTAGAAGACGGTAAACTGCATCACAAACCTGGAGTCCATACTTCTCGTTTTCTGAAAGCTGGTCTGTCTACCTGTAAAACCGCATCACAGGCCTGAAGCCCGGAGTACTCGAGTACTCTGTATAACTTGTATATGTGTTTGGTTTCCTACTAGAAGTAAACTCAGATAATTTGTTATAACTTTGATTCCGGTGTTTTCAATTCCTTTCTTAATTTAATAGAGATCCAGCCTCATCCAACGAACGGCGCGTAGCAGAGGTATTCTGCTCCAACAAGTGGTGACCTGCCGACGTGAGAGCTGATCTCTAGAAAGGGACACCGATAGCCAGGGGACAGAATCCAGTCCAGGGGGAGGACACAGAGATACTGTTGACAACTACACCAAGGCGCCATATACAAAAGGTGAGCAGACACCTGTTTTGATTATCAAAAATCTGTGATTGATTATACTAAAAATGTAGAGTTGTCAGCAGCGTTCTCAGTGTTCTTAGTCACGGTGGGAAATACAATACATATTACAAGTTGGGGATATTGGGGAAGTGCTTAGAGAAGGGTATTCAGTCCTGGATCTAGAGCAAAAATAGTGTTTGAGTGTGGCGGGTAGATCCCAGCCCTTCACTCACTAAATACGAAGGCTGCAAGGCTAGAAAAAGAGGGTTAAATTCCCCGCAGATCATGATAAGATTGATTAATGCGGTTACCTTGCAGCGCTTTAATTAAAGACTACGAAGGTGTCAAAATAGGGTTAAATTCCCCGTAGGTCAATATAACATTGATGAATACGGTTACCTTGCAGTGCTTTCATTAAAGACTGTAAGGCTGTAAAAGAAGGGTTACATTCCCCGCAGGTCATGATCAGATTGATTAATGCGGTTACCTTTCGTGGTGCTTTAAATGTGTAAAATGTCTGTAATTGTTATATGGTGGGTGATAGAGGAGGAGAGAGACGCGACCTCCAACTAATTATTTGGAACGACCGTATCTCATCACAAAACTGTTGTGGGGATAATCAGGCTCATTAAACGTGACGATAAAGAGATTTTGTTGACTGAGTTTTTAACTCTTGACCTGAAGTCGCAATCACCGTGAGGAGATTGTAGAAGCCTACTTCTGGAAGTCACGCTATCTGTTGAAATAAACATCGCACAATAAAAATTTGCCTGACTGTGATATGATAAGGTATGAGAAGCTCTGTGTGATTTTTTTTAAGTCAAATCTGTGTAATACTTGAGAGACAGAGAGCAACAAGAAGGTGGTATAATGTCTGAGACCCTACCTCCACCCTACGGAGATGATAGCTCACAAATGCCACTTATGAGTATCCCATCTAATACTCCTAAAAGAAAACACATTGTTAGACCTGATATTCAGGGAAAAGGAATGTTGGAAATAGTAATGGAAGATATTGAAAATCTTAAACTGGATCAACCAACCATGTTAGTGAACCCTGCTAATATGGAGCTAATACATGTAGAAAGACTAGCAGCAGCTCTGGCAAAGACAATAGGTCCTAGCATGCAAGCGCAGAGCGATAATATGATAAGGACTATTAAACTGACCCCTTTTTGGAAATGGGATTTTCCGTTACACAACAGAAGACTCAATTCAGGCCTTAAAGAACGCTTTACAAACAAGTCAGGGAGTTTAATGTGTTGCTATGTTGCTCATGTGGGAGCTTACACTTTTGGGAAGAGATCTCCCCTTTCTCTACTCCTGAGGTGCTGCAGAATCACAGCAGCACTCAGGGTCAAAGACAGGCGTGACCTCTGGAGAGGAAGAAAATCTAAATCTGAACAGACCACAGAGCCCATTAAAAGGTTTTATGGCCTAAACACAGAGAGGAAGATCTGGAGATTGTAAGGAACTCTCCCTAAATACCCACCCCCACACCATTGAGGGGAAGAGTGTTCCTCTCACCAATAAACAAATCATCTCTTAACCAAGTCAGATTTCAAAGTAGCCATAGCTCCAGTTGTTAAGAAAAGAGGGAGATTCAAAAAGTTATCAATAAATTGCCCAGTATATTAAATAAATACAAACAGACACGTATCAATATAAGTCAGATAATGTAGACGAGGTCAATCATGGAAGAAGGCTGACATTTAATGCCTGATATATAAGTAATAGTAATAATAAATATATAGCTGATATTAAATAACTGATGTATAAGGCTCGATATTTCTGAAAATGGGAACACTGTTAACGGCGTTCTATTTCAGTAAAAGGGGGAAAAGGATAGGATATACATCAGACAATATGTATGTGAGATTATTACGTTTTTAGGAGAAATTTATCAATTTAAAATACTAGTTATGGTATTTTTTGTTTTGTTTTATTTGTTGCTTTTAAGAGAAATTGATACAGTTAAAATAATCTAGCTTTGGTTATTTTTTGTTTTGTTAGTTTGTTCCTTTTTGTTTTATTTTTTATTTTTGTTCTATTTTTTAATTTTATTTTTTATTTTTTATTTTTTATTTTTTATTTTTTATTTTTTATTTTAATTTTTAATTTTTTAATTTTTGTTTATTATTTTCTGCATAGTCTCTTGTCCACACTCCAGTCTAGTTGGTGCCGCCAATAAACACTAAAGAAGTAGAAAAGATGATTTCAAAACCATATTTCCAGCAACTTAAGGGCTTGGTATGAGACTTCTCCACACAGGCTGCTGACGTCAAAAGGGGGACCCGAGAAACACAAGGCCAACACAGCAGATTACGTCTGGTTGGAGGGGACCTCCCATGCCGTTCGCCTAGATGGAAAGAGAGACAACTGGTACCACTGGAGCCAGTGTGCGGTCGGGAAAAACACCTGCGAGGACCCTGGACGACATCAGGACAGAGTTGGCCCTCGTCGCGAGGACCCTGGACGACATCAGAACAGATCTGGCTCTCGTCAAGGCAGTCGACCCAGGAGGCGCCATCAGCGGGCCGGAGGAGGAGGATCGGGACATCTCTCCAACAGTCGACCCGGAAGCCGCCATCAGCGGGCCGGGGGAGAACAATCAGGCCACATCTCTCTAGCAAGCACCCCAGAAGCCGCCGTCAGCGGGCTGGGGGGACGAAGACATGGCAAACCAAGACGGCACAGGGAACTCCATTTCCCGCTGAAACAGGTTGATATAGCCGGTGTGGAACTTTGTCTGAACAATCCATTTTTTGAGGAACTTTCAACTTTATTTTTATATCCCACAATATAAGGGATTGGTATTTTTTATTCTACAGAACTATGTGTTACCAAAAGAGGGAAAAGTATGATAATGTCTTTTCTGATTTCTGTGGCTACTTTTATTGCCATTTTAGTGACATGTGGTTGTTGTTGTGTGCCTTGTATCTGCTCACTGTGTGTTAGACTCATCAGTTCCACCATTGAGGGAAGAGTAAAGATGACTCAGCTGACAAGGACTTTGCTTTTTAGACATATTTTATTCTCCTTCCACTGTCATAATAAGTTGTTGTTGTGGACTGTTCCTAAAGGTTTAAAGTGCTCTATATCCCAACTTCTGATGGGTTTATATAAATGTTGGGACAGACACAGTAAGAAGAAAATTGACGGTGGTAATGTTTCAAATGCTATATGTTGATCTCGTGAGGTGAGATCAAAAGAGGGATTGAAGTAAGAAGATATGATTCTAAACTGTATTGAAGTAAAGATGTATTATTTTGAATTGTATTTTAGTGAACATGTTTGAACTGTTTTAAGTAATCACACTCCTGGGTCATATACACACCCTGTCCCTTTCACCTCAACACACCAGATGTTGTTTTTAAGGTAGATTTGGGTCTCTTTTTATGGGGGCACTAAAGGTTTAATTGTTTTAAAAAGAAAAGTTTATGAGGTAACTCCCCTGGAAAAGGTAGGGAGGGGAGATCGGGACGGAGATAAGAATTGACTTTTGACCTTAGGGGACTTTGGAATTTCAAGTCCTGGGTTGCATTCGAATAGTCCATTTAGCTTAGGAACCTTCCTAACGGAGTGAAATGACCCGGAAGTCCCTCAGTGGCAGCCATGATAAGTGCCGTTCGAATTCTCTAAATTAAAAGGAAAGGAGGTTTCAAACTTCCTTTATAACCTCCTTTAGCCTAGGAACCACTGGACCTCCCTAACCGAAAGGAGAGGAGAAAATGCTGCCCCACAATGCCTTGCGGCCGCAGCATTTGCCGTCACACAACAGTCGGCCGTTCACGGAAACAACCGATTATGAACGAGAAATGATATCATGAAAGTTACGGTGCTTATTAAGCATTTTAAAACGTATGTGGTAAGTTGCCAAAGTGCTTTGTTTTGAACGTTCATCAGTATTATAATCAAAAAGAGAAATATGAACGTTAGTTTTTACTGAAATGATCAAATAAAGTCAACATTTCACAGTCTTTACTGAGCTGTGTGGGGTTTGTTCAACTTTTAAAAGATGTTTGAATGGTGATATACACAGTGATAGATGTTAAGGACTAACGTTTATAATAAATACATTTGTATTGATTTTAAGATCTTTTCATACAATCATATGTATTGGGATCATTTGTATTAATGTGGACCGGAGGGAGAGGGTGACGAGCATAAGTTTCACTTTCCTTTTTTATTTCAATTCCAACTTTGGTCATGAAGAATATGTTTCTCTGTTGTCCCCGTTCATAAAGCATAAAACAACAGCATCAGAGCACGGTGCAGAGTCTCTAGATGAGTTTACAGTAGTCCCTCGTTCTTATTAAACATCCATGTTGTAGTCCGCTGTATAGAAAACTGTAGTTTCCATAGTTTCCCCACAGCAGCAGGCGCACATTTATGACCTCTGCTGGCGCATCATAAACACGTCGGATAGTGAAAGTGCAGTCGGATTCTCTAAAGTGCCGCAGTCTCTTCTCCTAAATCCTTTTGAATTCTCCTATCCACTATCCCTTAACCCCATGACGTTTCACTCCGAGGTCAAGGAATAGACGATAGGGTTAGACGTTAGGAGCTGTTTTTTTGGAGTATTCGAACGCAACCCTGGTGAGAACTATTGAACCCGGCCAGAAGCGAATCCAGCCAATCAGGGCACTTGGGGGAGGTGGTCAGTTTAAACAGCTCCTCCCCAGGGGTTCTCTAATTCGCTTGGGAGAAAAGTGGGAAGGAAGAATTCAACACATCTCCGCCCCAAAATAGGGATATGTATACGGTTGGTTTTGTATGTAAAAATGCTTCTGGTCTGTTGAAAGCTGGTGCTAGAAGACGGTAAACCGCATCACAAACCTGGAGTCCATACTTCTCGTTTTCTGAAAGCTGGTCTGTCTACCTGTAAAACCGCATCACAGGCCTGAAGCCCGGAGTACTCGAGTACTCTGTATAACTTGTATATGTGTTTGGTTTCCTACTAGAAGTAAACTCAGATAATTTGTTATAACTTTGATTCCGGTGTTTTCAATTCCTTTCTTAATTTAATAGAGATCCAGCCTCATCCAACGAACGGTGCGTAGCAGAGGTATTCTGCTCCAACACATCTCATATCGCATCTGTCAAAGCTTGGTTTCCATAATGGATTTGAAGAAGAGCTGTCCTCTTCCCCCCCAGACATTCATTTATCTGCGAGTGGAATAAAACTCAGCCAGCAGAGTGCGGCTCTCGCTGCAGCGAGTGGAGGAACTGACAGCTCCCTATCCAGCGTGTCACATCCCACAGCGTGGTGACAGCCCTCTCCGTGATACAGCTGCTCAGCATGACGTCAGCTGATCACGTGGGGATTCCCCGGGGTCTCCCCCACAGGAGGGGTCTCCAGAGGTGGTTCATTCGCCCACGCACCGACCCCGTGCGTCAGAGGTAAATGTGCTGGAGCTGTTCTCCGGGTTGGGAAGTATTCCAGCACTTCGCCCCGTTGCTGTACAATCAAACATGTGTTGATTCGCCCAGCCAACAGGCCACGGCAGCATACCTCAATCGCCAGGGAGGACAGCCGTTTATGCGAGGAGTACGGAGACTCAGACCTGTGTCACGCACACTGGCGGGTCACGCGCACTGGCGCCTCAGTGGGATTTGGCTTGGTGTTACGCGCACTAAGCAAAGCCCTTTTGAACCTTTAGATCAGGTTCCCCTTAAACTGTTATCAGCCAAAGTAGGCTATTACTTTTGGCTCTAATATCAGCGAAAAGGGTGGGTGATTTGTCCGCTCTCTCTGTGGCTCCGTCATGTCTCCGGATCCAAGGAGATGGCAGTTCAGCTGGGTTACGCCCTAACCCGGCTTCATGCCTAAGGCTAAGGTCATCACAAACTCTTTTAGGTCAAGAGTGATCACCCTGGCTGGCTTCTTTCCCCCTCCTCACAGGTCGGAGGAAGAAGCCACGTCTCATCTCAGCTGTCCTGCTATGTGGCGCGGACGGCTGCCTTGCGCCGTTCTCAGCGCCTGTTTGTGCATTATAGAGAGCGCTCGATAGGGCAGTCTCTATCTGCACAACGGCTGTCACACTGGCTGTGTGAAGCTGTGTCACATATGTCTGCGCTGGGGTGGATCCCCCGGAGAACATCAATGCGCACTCCACCAGAGGAATGTTTCCTCCTCCACGGCTTTGCACAGAGGAATGTCAGTGGAAGACATTTGCACTGCTGCTTCTTGGTCTTCTCCCTGTTCATTTATTCAATTTTATTTGAGGGATGTCTCCCATTCCTCTCTGACACACCCTGTGCTGAGTGTCCTGTCAGAGTGAGTGACGTCAGGGATCCAGCTGTGCGCCTCTCTCCTGCCTCGGCACACGGAGAGTGGCCTGTATTTCCCTTTTATGAGAGGGACGTCCCCCTTTTTCCCCTGACACATTTCGTACGGAATGTCTTGTCAGAGTGAGTGATGTTGGGGACCCAGCTGTGCGCTCTCCTGCCTGTCTGCACGCAGAGAGCTGCTATTCCCCCTCCTTTCTGTCACTGGGCAAAGTGTGACCTTCGTCTCTACTTTCTCACAGCGGCAGGTATGTATTATTCCCAGCCTTCGTCCCCTCATGGTAAATATTCATGTTATGCTATATTCCAGGGACTGTGATGCGCCATTCGCATGGCGCAATAGGCATGGGTTATTATCTGAGCAGGTGTGTCTGTGCTTCTTGTACCGGGGGGACCCAGTGGGGCGCAGACTACATCTTGCTTCGCCCTTAACCCAATAGCAATAGCCTTAGAGGGCGAAGCCATATACGAAATAGAACTGAAGTTACCTACTGTAACTCCAGCTTCTATGAGTATTGGCGTAGCCCTCTAAGTTCTGGGCCCCACTGGCTCCACGAATAGCTGAAGAAAAGTTGTTTTGTGTGGGAGCAGATTGTCGGGCCTCCTTCCTATTTATACCGGAAGGGAGCCCGAGGGTGGGGCCCACCTTGCGGGCGGGCGTGGACTACAAGTGTTTCAGTGCTGCACGGGTGCGCAGGGGGATTACCCAATAGCGATAGCCTTAGAGGGCTACGCCAATACTCATAGAAGCTGGAGTTACAGTAGGTAACTTCAGTTTCCATCCTTCACATACATGGACGTGACCTGCAGCTTCAATGGAGGACAGTGGCATACAGCCACCAGTCTAGAGTTATATATTTTTGCAGGCATACAATGCATGTTTTCATGAAGGACAACCATTCATTTCCGTTGATTTAAATAAAATTACATTTACAATTGGCTGGTTAAGTTGACATATATTTTATGCCTCGTTGGCGCAGTAGGCAGCGCGTCAGTCTCATAATCTGAAGGCGGGGGCGTTTGAGCCTCACACGGGGCAATGGTTTAGTTACCTCCCATTTGCTGTCTGACATGACAGGTTTTTCTCATCCTGTGAGCCTGTATTGACACCATGTGGGACTCATAATTGAAAGGAAGCGAGTACGAGCTAATATATTATTTTGCCTGGACTCAACTAGGGTTAGATAGCCAACTTGTGATGGTTGCCTGTTTCCATCATGGGAGCACAGGCACACAGAGTCGGCTCTATCTTCTAGATACGTGTACGATTTCACCTGGACCCTGATACAGCAAGACACACAGGTATTTGGGGTGTACCAGCAAAGATGTATTGTTGAGCCCGCCAGAATAGTGGTAGTTACGATGACATGTGAGCGTGGGCGGTTGAGTGGTAGAATCCTCGTCAGCCACGTGGAAAGCCTGGTTCCGATTCCCAGCAAATGAAACCTCTGTTGTTTGGAATCAGCCCTTGCAGACAAGGAGAGTGTAAAGCTACTGGGTGGAAAGGATCTTGCCTGGACTTATGCAGAGTCAGATACACAATCCATGATGACAGGCTGTTTCCATCCTAGGAGCCCAGAGACACACGACTCAGCTTTGTCTACAAGACACATGTAAGGTTTCCCCGGCAATCAGCTAAAGTGAAAAACATTACTCTTTGGCTCTTTTGGGCGTACCAGTAAAGATGTTTTGTGGGTTGTTATAGGTGCTGACTCTGTGGGATTTGAAAACTCTAGTTAGAAGCTAGACATCAAATCCATGTAAGGGAGGACAACTGGAATGTATCCCTTCTTTACGGATAAAGAGCTTATCATGAAATATAGAATCAAAGGAGCTTGAAAAATCTTCTATGATGGCCACGCTATTGACCCCCGGCTTTAAGAAGTGAATAGCAAACGTTTGTGGGTGGGGCTTGAATATTGAGGCCAAACACCCTCAAGTTAATGGATCATGTGTCTCTGTGGCGCAATTGGTTAGCGCGTTCGGCTGTTAACTGAAAGGTTTGTGGTTCAAGCCCACCCAGGGACGTTTTCTGCTTCAACTAGCATTCTGATTTGCATAAATTAACAAGCTAGATGCCTTGAAATGCTCAAGGAACCAGAAAAAAAGTATGATAATGACTGTGACACATTACCAGTTGCGCAATTTCCTTCTATCCAACAATTACATTCAAAGGTCATCATGTGAGCATTAGTTGATCAGTAGTTGAATTCTCGCCTGCCACGCGAAAGACCCGGCTCCGATTCCAGGCTCCCGGCCAATGCAGCAGACAGCCCTTTGTTGTTTGGAATCAGAGTATAATGCCTGTATAGTCTTTGCCTGGATTTGTGTAGAGTCAGAATACAAAACTGTGGTTTCAGGCTGTTTCCATCCTTCACATACATGGACGTGACCTGCAGCTTCAATGAAGGACATTGGCATACAGCCAACAGTCTAGAGTTATATATTTTTGCAGGCATACAATGCATGTTTTCATGAAGGACAACCATTCATTTCCGTTGATTTAAATAAAATTACATTTACAATCGGCTGGTTAAGTTGACATAGATTTTATGCCTCGTTGGCGCAGTAGGCAGCGCGTCAGTCTCATAATCTGAAGGCCGTGAGTTCGACCCTCACACGGGGCAATGGTTTATTTACCTCCCATTTGCAGTCTGACATGACAGGTTTTTCTCATCCTGTGAGCCTGTATTGACACCATGTGGGACTCATAATTGAAAGGAAGCGAGTACGAGCTAATATATAATTTTGCCTGGACTCAACTAGGGTTAGATAGCCAACTTGTGATGGTTGCCTGTTTCCATCATGGGAGCACAGGCACACAGAGTCGGCTCTATCTTCTAGATACGTGTACGATTTCACCTGGACCCTGATACAGCAAGACACACAGGTATTTGGGGTGTACCAGCAAAGATGTATTGTTGAGCCCGCCAGAATAGTGGTAGTTACGATGTCATGTGAGCGTGGGCGGTTGAGTGGTAGAATCCTCGTCAGCCACGTGGAAAGCCTGGTTCCGATTCCCAGCAAATGCAACCTCTGTTGTTTGGAATCAGCCCTTGCAGACAAGGAGAGTGTAAAGCTACTGGGTGGAAAGGATCTTGCCTGGACTTATGCAGAGTCAGATACACAATCCATGATGACAGGCTGTTTCCATCCTAGGAGCCCAGAGACACACGACTCAGCTTTGTCTACAAGACACATGTATGGTTTCCCCGGCAATCAGCTAAAGTGAAAAACATTACTCTTTGGCTCTTTTGGGCGTACCAGTAAAGATGTTTTGTGGGTTGTTATAGGTGCTGACTCTGTGGGATTTGAAAACTCTAGTTAGATGCTAGACATCAAATACATGTAAGGGAGGACAACTGGAATGTATCCCTTCTTTACGGATAAACAGCTTATCATGAAATATAGAATCAAAGGTGCTTGAAAAATCTTCTATGATGGCCACGCTATTGACCCCCGGCTTTAAGAAGTGAATAGCAAACATTGTGGGTGGGGCTTGAATATTGAGGCCAAACACCCTCAAGTTAATGGAGCATGTGTCTCTGTGGCGCAATTGGTTAGCGCGTTCGGCTGTTAACTGAAAGGTTGGTGGTTCAAGCCCACCCAGGGACGTTTTCTGCTTCAACTAGCATTCTGATTTGCATAAATTAACAAGCTAGATGTCTTGAAATGCTCAAGGAACCAGAAAAAAAGTATGATAATGACTGTGACACATTACCAGTTGCGCAATTTCCTTCTATCCAACAATTACATTCAAAGGTCATCATGTGAGCATTAGTGGATCAGTAGTTGAATTCTCGCCTGCCGCGCGAAAGACCCGGCTCTGATTCCCGGCTCCTGGTGTTAGAAATTACGTGGCGTAATTTGAATGAAATACACTGTATTTAATTTAAATCTGTTTTATTCTGAAAACCGAAGATTCACAAGTGACTTCCGGTTTTCCGCTGGTGAATTTCGTCATTTCCGGTTAGCATTAGCTTGTGGCGAAATGCTACGTTTTCAAACCGTGAATTAAAGGTGAAATAACGTGATGTTGTACACTAAACACCCTGAGTTTAACACTCATTTATTGACGCTGGAATGAGGTTTATTAGGGAATGTTTAGATGACCACAGACATCAGAGTGATGTAATTCAGCAGCAGAAACCGACAGGATTTGCATTGGACACGCCCCCGTCGACGCCGGCCAATAGGAGAAGACTACAGGTCTTACCCGGGAGACACAAGAAGGATCTCTCTCTCTCCTTGCCCCCAGCTGACCCGGCGCGGACGGGACCAAACAGCTGGCAGGGGAAACCACCAACGTGCACATTTCATTTGTATGCCTAGACGGAGGGTTTCAGCTAGTGATGACGAGATGAAGCCTCATGAAGCTTTGAAGCTTTCCAGCAAATCGGTTCGCTAAAAGCTTCATCTCATGAAGCTTCATCATGGGCTTCATGTGCTCACAAGACCCCCTGTTGGTGAACAGGTGTAAAACAGCCACATATTATTTGTAATCTTTGACATACTAAAAATACTGGAAATAATGATACAAAAAGGTAAAAGATGTCAAATGTATTTGTCATCCTGTATGAACAGAATTTTACACCAGTAAGTGTTTTAAAATGACTGTATATAATAATAAAAACAATGTGTCAATATAGTATCTTGTTGTTACATCTATACATAAATAAATGTAAATGTCTGCTGCCTTCTATAAAGACAAAAGAAGCAATATATGTTCGAAAACTGGAAAAGAACAAGGGTTTAACTTGCCAGAGGGCAGTGAATATGCTTGTGTAACTTACATTGTGTGAAATCTGATCAAAGTATTCCCACATAGGGGAAGTCTTTCTCTTCTTAGCTGGCTCCATTCTAACTTTGCAAGTAGCAAAAATATCGTACAACCAAAACTGGCAAAACGACAAGTGTTTTCCTCTCACAAGGATCACACATCTTGAATCGAATCCCATGGCTTTTTATCTGTCAGAAGCTCGCGCCAAGATCTGAATCGCTTCCTGAAGCAGTCACGTGGTATCGACAAACGAGGCTTCGTTTGTCATCGATGACGTCACTGGCCCCCAAATGATACAAGCCTCGACACAGGCTTCACAGAAAGCTTCGGCGATTACTCGACACACGCTCCGAAGCCTCGGCTTCATCTCGTCATCACTAGTTTCAGCCATATTTCAACATTTTTACGACGACCTCAGTCTTACAGTAGCGTGGCCTAGCAACAGCTAAAGCCTGGTAGGCTACTGCATGCTATTTAGCTTAAGCTAGTTGGTAGCAAAATGCCTCCGTTCTCTACAGATGACTTCCACAAACTTCAACAGAAGATGGCTGTGTTGGAAATGAAAATGCAACGGTTGGAAGTTAACGTGGAAGTGAATGGACTATGTTGTGGGAATAACACCACTTTACCAGTGTTGCAAGATAATGGAAAAGGGTATGCTAACTCACAGCTAGTTAGCAGCTACAAGGTTTCCAAGGAACAGGAGGGCTGTGTACTGGGTAATAAATCTACAAGTGGTAGTCCTCCCTGGAACTCTCTGGGTGCAAAGCCTAAGAGTAAATCATTTCCATGGGATTTGGGAGGACGAATAACAGGCAGAGCCCAGCGCTCTGAAATCTGTGATGCGACCGGCTGGCCTGCATTGTTATCACCCAGGAAGAGTGCCTCTTCAACCCCTATTCATACTAGGAAACAGCCGTGGACAGCTGCTAAAGGGAGAACTACAAACAATCCTCCTAAACCACCAAGTGTGCCAATCCAGAACAGATACGCTCCGCTGACCGAGAACCGGAGATCTCTTTCTGATGACCTGGATAACCCGTCCTCTTCACACAGCAGGGTAAGGACCAATAGCTACTCCAAAAGTAAAAGGCTAGAGGGAAAGCTAACGGCTGGGCCTGAAACTCTGATTGTGGGTGATTCTGCTGTAAGAGATGTAAAAGGTCTGTGTAGTAAGAACAACACCAAAGTACTCTGTTTTCCCAAGGATATGGTCTCCGACTTGGCTGAGAAGATCCTGCATATTGGGGCTGAACATCCGACTGTGAAGAATGTGGTACTACATATTGGAACAAATGATGTTGTGAAACAACAGTCAGAAGCGCTGAAAGAAGACTTTAAATGTCTGTTGGAAACTGTCAGCTCTCTAAATGCGGAGGTGTTCATCAGTGGCCCTCTACCGCCAGTCAGAAGAGGAGTGGAGAGATTCAGCAGACTGTTTGCATTGAACATGTGGCTTTCAGCTGCCTGCACTGACCATTCTGTCCATTTTATTGACAATTTTAACTTTTTCTGGGATCGCAGACATCTTTTTAAGGCAGATGGAGTTTGCCTGAACAAGTCAGGAGTGAAATTGTTTATCTCTAACATATTCAACTGCCTGCGTCAGCAATCTGTTCCC
Organism: Trematomus bernacchii; assembly: GCF_902827165.1. NCBI lineage: Eukaryota > Metazoa > Chordata > Actinopteri > Perciformes > Nototheniidae > Trematomus > Trematomus bernacchii. The sequence continues at coordinate 86,810 of NW_022987804.1, read as the reverse complement.
TCTGCCAAGGACAAGCGGCAAGAGGAATCAAAACAGGAGAAAGACACAACACATTGCGCAGAAAACCCTGAAGAAGTATCACTGCACCCGCCTGAGGAATGTTCTGATTATGGGAGACCTATGACACAAATGGAGGAGTCTCCACTGCCCGTCACCCCCCCTGTCAACGCCTTGGAGGATACTCTTCATTCATCTCCCAGCTCTCTCTACTCTCCGCTCACCCTTTCACCCTCGCCCTCCCCCCTGGAGTTCGATGACCGCATGAAGGCGAGATGCAGGGTTGGCAGCATGTCCTTTACCCCCGCCCCTCAACGACGCCCACCAAAATCACCGAAGCAGAGACGCGCACCATCTCCCCCGTCTTCATCACTGTGCCTATGTCAACCACCTCCCATCCCTTCAAGAAAGCATCTGCAGTCTCCGAAGCCTGATAAGGATGTGTGTGTACAAAACGCAACAAACTTTTACTGATATGTGCTGGGTCCAGGCTCAAGGGCATATGGCACTCTCAACTCTTTCCAGCACATGCCGGGGCCCTGCCTGCCAGTAGCTTTGCCGATATCTGTGTTGATAGGTAATAGATTAAGAGCGGTGAATCAGCTTAGAAACAGGAAGTGCTCAAACGTTTGTGTGAGGTTATCAAATTTAGAAGTGATTCCATGTCAGCCACAGCTTGTCACAAAATGTTTTACTGATAGTGTATTTAACAAACTTAAACTAGCTTTATTAAATGTCAGGTCTTTGGCAGGAAAAACATTTTTAATCAATGATTTTATCACTGAGCACAATCTCGATTTTATGTTTTTAACGGAAACTTGGATTGAACAAAATAACAGTGCAGCTGTTCTTATCGAATCAACCCCTCCCAACTTTAGTTTTATGAGTCAGGAAAGAATGCATAAGAAAGGGGGTGGAGTTGCTATTTTGTTCAATGATTCCATTCAATGCAGGAAGACATCTTATGGGGACTTTGCTTCTTTTGAATATGTGGCCCTTCAGCTGAAATGCTCCTCTCGAGCTCTGTTCCTAAATATCTATAGACCACCCAAATACTGTGCAAGCTTTTTTGATGATTTTACTGAACTGCTGTCTATAGTGTGTATTGACTTTGACCGTTTAGTCATTGTTGGTGATTTTAACATCCATGTTGACAACCCCCAGGACAGAGGGGCTAAAGAACTGTTTTGTGTTCTTGATAACTATGGACTGACTCAGCATGTGGCGGAGCCCACGCACAATAAGGGGCACACTCTGGACTTAATTATCTCAAAGGGTCTGAATATCTCAAAGGTTGTGGTGACTGATGTTGCACTCTCTGATCATTCCTGTGTTTTCTTTGAGAGCTCTATTTCTGTTCACAAAAATGTTCAGAAAGAGGTAACCACAAAGCGATATTTAACTGAAAATACTAGGGAAATGTTTACTCATAATTTCTCATCCACACTTGCCCCTGCTAACATCTCAGTAAATGAGCTAGTAGATCATTTTAATTCAAAAATTAAAAATGTTATAGATACCATTGCTCCAACTAAGGTAAAGGAAGTGATTAGCAAGAAAATATCTCCATGGAGAAAGGCCATGACCGTGAGAACAGAAAAAAGAGAGTGTCGAAAAGCTGAACGTAGGTGGCGAAAAACAAATCTCCAGGTTCACTTTGAAATCTATAAAGAGAGACTTGGCCTTTATAATTTGGAATTGAAAAACGCACGACAGTCTTTCTTCTCTGACATCATTACCAAAAACAAAAACAACGCACGTGCCTTGTTTGCTACCGTCGACAGACTAACTAACCCCCCAGTGTCAGTAGCCTCTGAATTTCTATCCACCAGGGCGTGCAATGATTTTGCCTCCTTCTTCACTGACAAAATTCAGAAAATTAGACAAGCAGTCAGTGCCTCTACATCAGGTACAGCAAATGTTTTGTCCCTATGTCCACCTAATATCAATTCAAACACCATGACACAATTCCATCAGATTAATGGTAAAAACTTAGAGGACATTATTCAACTTCTGAAATCCTCCTCCTGCTGCCTTGATATTATTCCAACAGGATTTTTCAAAGATGTTTTTCCTTGCATGGCCTCAGATCTACTTCATATAGTAAACACATCTCTTCACTCAGGTATTTTTCCAGAGGCCCTGAAAACTGCAGTCATTAAACCGCTCTTAAAAAAGAATAATCTAGATGCCTCAGTAATGAACAATTACAGGCCAATATCAAACCTGCCATTTCTAGGTAAAATCATTGAAAAAGTAGTATTTCAACAGTTGAGTAACTTCTTGCATTTAAATAACTGTTTGGATGTGTTCCAGTCAGGATTTCGTCCAAACCACAGCACTGAGACTGCTCTTGTAAAGGTCTTCAATGACATCCACTTAAACACAGACAGTGGCAGAACTTCAGTGTTAGTATTATTAGATCTCAGTGCTGCGTTTGACACTGTTGACCACAACATATTACTAGACCGACTAGAAAACTGGGTGGGACTTTCGGCAACAGTTCTAAATTGGTTTGAGTCCTACTTAAAGGACAGAAAAAACTTTATTTCTATAGGTAAATACACATCTGAGTTGACAAATATGACATGTGGGGTACCTCAAGGCTCCATCTTGGGGCCTCTTCTCTTTAACATCTACATGCTACCACCGGCTCAGATAATGAAAAACAACAAAATAAGTTACCATAGCTATGCGGATGACACACAAATTTACGTAACAATTTCACCAGGAGATTATGCTCCAATTCAAACACTGAGTAAGTGCATTGAACAAATCAATGACTGGATGTGTCAGAACTTTCTCCAATTAAACAAAGATAAAACTGAGGTAATGGTTTTTGGAGCCAAGGCAGAACGTATAAAAGTTATCGCTGAGCTTTAGTCTGCAATGTTCAAAACAACAGATAAAGCCAGAAATCTAGGTGTAGTCATGGACTCTGACCTGAGTTTCAACAGTCACATTAAAACAGTTACTAAATCAGCCTACTATCACCTAAAGAACATATCTAGGATTAAAGGACTAATGTCACAGCAGGATTTGGAAAAACTTGTCCATGCTTTTATCTTCAGTAGACTCGACTACTGCAATGGTGTCTTTACAGGCCTCACTAAAAAATCTATTAGAAAGCTTCAGCTGATTCAGAACGCCGCTGCTCGAGTCCTCACTAACACTAAGAAAGTGGATCACATCACTCCTGTTCTGAAGTCCTTACACTGGCTTCCTGTGTGTCAAAGAATAGATTTCAAAATACTGCTGCTGGTTTATAAAGCTTTGAATGGTTTAGGCCCAAAATACATGTCTGACCTACTGCTAAATTATGAACCATCCAGAACCCTCAGGTCTTCAGGGACTGGTCAGCTTTCTGTCCCCAGAGTCAGAACTAAACATGGTAAAGCAGCATTCAGTTATTATGCTCCAAATATCTGGAACAAACTCCCAGAAACCTGCAGGTCCGCTGCAACTCTTACTACTTTTAAATCCAGGCTGAAGACTTTTCTTTTTGCCGCTGCTTTTAATTGAACTATTCACATCTTAAACTGCACTGTAACTTTTAACTTTTATCCATGTATTTTTTCTTTTAATGTTTATTTTATTATCTTTCCTTTTTAATGACTGATTTTAAATGCCATTTTTAAAATGTCTTCCATTTTTGTAAAGCACTTTGAATTACCTTGTGTTGAAAGGTGCTATATAAATAAACTTGCCTTGCCTTGCCTTGCCTTGCCTGCCTTGTAATCACTAACACCGGCCAATGCAGCAGACAGCCCTTTGTTGTTTGGAATCAGAGTATAATGCCTGTATAGTCTTTGCCTGGATTTGTGTAGAGTCAGAATACAAAACTGTGGTTTCAGGCTGTTTCCATCCTTCACATACATGGACGTGACCTGCAGCTTCAATGGAGGACAGTGGCATACAGCCACCAGTCTAGAGTTATATATTTTTGCAGGCATACAATGCATGTTTTCATGAAGGACAACCATTCATTTCCGTTGATTTAAATAAAATTACATTTACAATTGGCTGGTTAAGTTGACATAGATGTTATGCCTCGTTGGCGCAGTAGGCAGCGCGTCAGTCTCATAATCTGAAGGCCGTGAGTTCGAGCCTCACACGGGGCAACGGTTTAGTTACCTCCCATTTGCAGTCTGACATGACAGGTTTTTCTCATCCTGTGAGCCTGTATTGACACCATGTAGGACTCATAATTGAAAGGAAGCGAGTACGAGCTAATATATAATTTTGCCTGGACTCAACTAGGGTTAGATAGCCAACTTGTGATGGTTGCCTGTTTCCATCATGGGAGCACAGGCACACAGTGTCGGCTCTATCTTCTAGATACGTGTACGATTTCACCTGGACCCTGATACAGCAAGACACACAGGTATTTGGGGTGTACCAGCAAAGATGTATTGTTGAGCCCGCCAGAATAGTGGTAGTTACGATGTCATGTGAGAGTGGTAGAATCCTCGTCAGCCACGTGGAAAGCCTGGTTCCGATTCCCAACAAATGCAACCTCTGTTGTTTGGAATCAGCCCTTGCAGACAAGGAGAGTGTAAAGCTACTGGGTGGAAAGGATCTTGCCTGGACTTATGCAGAGTCAGATACACAATCCATGATGACAGGCTGTTTCCATCCTAGGAGCCCAGAGACACACGACTCAGCTTTGTCTACAAGACACATGTATGGTTTCCCCGGCAATCAGCTAAAGTGAAAAACATTACTCTTTGGCTCTTTTGGGCGTACCAGTAAAGATGTTTTGTGGGTTGTTATAGGTGCTGACTCTGTGGGATTTGAAAACAGTTAGATGCTAGACATCAATTCCATGTAAGGGAGGACAACTGGAATGTATCCCTTCTTTACGGATAAAGAGCTTATCATGAAATATAGAATCAAAGGTGCTTGAAAAATCTTCTATGATGGCCACGCTATTGACCCCCGGCTTTAAGAAGTGAATAGCAAACGTTTGTGGGTGGGGCTTGAATATTGAGGCCAAACACCCTCAAGTTAATGGATCATGTGTCTCTGTGGCGCAATTGGTCAGCGCGTTCGGCTGTTAACTGAAAGGTTGGTGGTTCAAGCCCACCCAGGGACGTTTTCTGCTTCAACTAGCATTCTGATTTGCATAAATTAACAAGCTAGATGCCTTGAAATGCTCAAGGAACCAGAAAAAAAGTATGATAATGACTGTGACACATTACCAGTTGTGCAATTTCCTTCTATCCAACAATTATATTCAAAGGTCATCATGTGAGCATTAGTGGATCAGTAGTTGAATTCTCGCCTGCCACGCGAAAGACCCGGCTCCGATTCCCGGCTCCCGGCCAATGCAGCAGACAGCCCTTTGTTGTTTGGAATCAGAGTATAATGCCTGTATAGTCTTTGCCTGGATTTGTGTAGAGTCAGAATACAAAACTGTGGTTTCAGGCTGTTTCCATCCTTCACATACATGGACGTGACCTGCAGCTTCAACGGAGGACAGTGGCATACAGCCACCAGTCTAGAGTTATATATTTTTGCAGGCATACAATGTATGTTTTCATGAAGGACAACCATTAATTTCCGTTGATTTAAATAAAATTACATTTACAATTGGCTGGTTAAGTTGACATAGATTTTATGCCTCGTTGGCGCAGTAGGCAGCGCGTCAGTCTCATAATCTGAAGGCCGTGAGTTCGAGCCTCACACGGGGCAACGGTTTAGTTACCTCCCATTTGCAGTCTGACATGACAGGTTTTTCTCATCCTGTGAGCCTGTATTGACACCATGTAGGACTCATAATTGAAAGGAAGCGAGTACGAGCTAATATATAATTTTGCCTGGACTCAACTAGGGTTAGATAGCCAACTTGTGATGGTTGCCTGTTTCCATCATGGGAGCACAGGCACACAGTGTCGGCTCTATCTTCTAGATACGTGTACGATTTCACCTGGACCCTGATACAGCAAGACACACAGGTATTTGGGGTGTACCAGCAAAGATGTATTGTTGAGCCCGCCAGAATAGTGGTAGTTACGATGTCATGTGAGAGTGGTAGAATCCTCGTCAGCCACGTGGAAAGCCTGGTTCCGATTCCCAACAAATGCAACCTCTGTTGTTTGGAATCAGCCCTTGCAGACAAGGAGAGTGTAAAGCTACTGGGTGGAAAGGATCTTGCCTGGACTTATGCAGAGTCAGATACACAATCCATGATGACAGGCTGTTTCCATCCTAGGAGCCCAGAGACACACGACTCAGCTTTGTCTACAAGACACATGTATGGTTTCCCCGGCAATCAGCTAAAGTGAAAAACATTACTCTTTGGCTCTTTTGGGCGTACCAGTAAAGATGTTTTGTGGGTTGTTATAGGTGCTGACTCTGTGGGATTTGAAAACAGTTAGATGCTAGACATCAATTCCATGTAAGGGAGGACAACTGGAATGTATCCCTTCTTTACGGATAAAGAGCTTATCATGAAATATAGAATCAAAGGTGCTTGAAAAATCTTCTATGATGGCCACGCTATTGACCCCCGGCTTTAAGAAGTGAATAGCAAACGTTTGTGGGTGGGGCTTGAATATTGAGGCCAAACACCCTCAAGTTAATGGATCATGTGTCTCTGTGGCGCAATTGGTCAGCGCGTTCGGCTGTTAACTGAAAGGTTGGTGGTTCAAGCCCACCCAGGGACGTTTTCTGCTTCAACTAGCATTCTGATTTGCATAAATTAACAAGCTAGATGCCTTGAAATGCTCAAGGAACCAGAAAAAAAGTATGATAATGACTGTGACACATTACCAGTTGTGCAATTTCCTTCTATCCAACAATTATATTCAAAGGTCATCATGTGAGCATTAGTGGATCAGTAGTTGAATTCTCGCCTGCCACGCGAAAGACCCGGCTCCGATTCCCGGCTCCCGGCCAATGCAGCAGACAGCCCTTTGTTGTTTGGAATCAGAGTATAATGCCTGTATAGTCTTTGCCTGGATTTGTGTAGAGTCAGAATACAAAACTGTGGTTTCAGGCTGTTTCCATCCTTCACATACATGGACGTGACCTGCAGCTTCAACGGAGGACAGTGGCATACAGCCACCAGTCTAGAGTTATATATTTTTGCAGGCATACAATGTATGTTTTCATGAAGGACAACCATTAATTTCCGTTGATTTAAATAAAATTACATTTACAATTGGCTGGTTAAGTTGACATAGATTTTATGCCTCGTTGGCGCAGTAGGCAGCGCGTCAGTCTCATAATCTGAAGGCCGTGAGTTAGCGCATTATTATGTACATGTATCGTTAATTTAATGTTGACATATCTGGCTAAATAACATGTCTGTTTATGATATTACCCAGTTTAAGTTAAGGACTAACATAACTACGAGCTAGAGAGAATCTCGGTCGGGACCGGACGGGAGCGAGCGTAGCTTCTTTTATTGGCTTTTTTTTTCTCCGTCACCGGAGGCAGCGACCGACGTGTTTTAAAAGTGAATTTAGTCTTTAAGCGAGCTTTAACAAATAAATGAGATGCAAATAAAATGAGATACGAATAAAACAAGAGCAAAACAAATCTTTCCCTTGACTGTAACCGGACACCTGTTTTTATTTTACCATTAATTTAAATACTAAACCTCACAATGAAAGGGGAAGGGAAGTTACAATGCAGTTGTTACAATGCAGTTAACAGCACCTTTTATTATGAAATACTTGTACTTGAGTAGGCAGGCCTGTTTCCATTGTAAGGTACAACATATAGGCTATTTATACATTTCGATTGATTGATTACATTTAAATGCGTAATCTGCATTTGTACTTGTTTTTATTCATCTTTAATTTGTATTGTATGTAGTCATCAGTTTTTCTTTGAATCAATATGTAATATTTTACAGCTTGCTTATTAAATATTTATTATAAATTACATATTTCTCAGTTTTTTTAAATATGACTATTTTCGTATTCTCTAGATGGAACCACGCTTTCGAAAACAGGACGGTATTCTTAACTTGACAGACACTTTGGAAGCAACAAAGGTCAAGAAGTCTAACAAAGATAGGCCGTGGAGTCGACCTCTTTCCCCAGAGGAAGTGATGGACAAGGCCAGAACAGCCATAACCCAGCACCGTGTCCTCCCTGTCAGTGGTCCCTCCTCCATCCTCCACCAGCACCCTGTCCTCACGGTCTGTGGTCCCTCCTCCATCCTCCACCAGCACCCTGTCCTCACGGTCTGTTGTCCCTCCTCCATCCTCCACCAGCACCCTGTCCTCACAGTCTGTGGTCCCTCCTCCATCCTCCACAAGGACCCTGTCCTCACGGTCTGTGGTCCCTCCTCCATCCTCCACCAGCACCCTGTCCTCACGGTCTGTGGTCCCTCCTCCATCCTCCACCAGCACCCTGTCCTCACGGTCTGTGGTCCCTCCTCCATCCTCCACCAGGAGGACATGCTTGTAACACAATCTGGGTTATGTCAGCTACAATTAATAGCATTTGTTGTTGCTATCAAATATGTTTTAATTATCTTTCATTTTAGGATTGTGTTGGCCCTGACAATATCGAGGGGTATGGAGCCGTCCAGGAGCTGGCAGAGTTTTTGTTTGGTCTCCGAGAACACCTACTGGCCTTAAGTGGAGACGAGTGCGCCAAAATAATCACTCTGTGGCAGGCGCTGGGGGATTTGGACAAGAGGAAGACCAGCTATTCACCCCGTCACAAAAACACACTGAAGCAGGGGCGATTCAGGGCAACAAAAAAGATTGTGGCACCAGGTGTGGAGAGCACTAAAAGGTTTGTTCCATTAAGTACAACATTTCATGTCTTCACCTTAATAAGTGTAGTCAAGTTTATTAAAGGATCCTTATTAACTTGAACACCACCTTTCCTTTCTTGGGTCCAAAACAAACAATTACATAAGAGACATACTGTAAGCAAGTGTGTGTGTGTCAGATGGAATAAAGCAGAACAACACTTTCTGGGTTTCCCCCATAACTTTAGGGAAGTACAATTACAGAAAAGTACAAATACATCTCAATCTTTAGTAATTCATAATAATAAGTATTCTGTTGGATTTACAGGTGCTTCATTGGGGCTCACAGTCCTGCACAGTGGCCAGACTGCAACAGAGTGGTGGAGGCCATCTTCACAAGGCTCTGTAAACTCTACAAAAACACTGTGCGCTGCGAGGGAAAGAGGGTCTCACGCTCCCATGGCTGGACCTGAGCAGCTTCTTGTGGCAATGCAGAAAGGGACATCTCTGTTTCCTGGCAGTCTGGCTGAGCCTCACACCTTTGTTCTGCCACCAAACACTGCTGGTGAGGCAAAGCTCCAGAACAGATCCCAACCAGTGGCCATCTCACAGGTCCCACCACCACCTCCACACTATGCTCTTCCCTTCCTTGCACCAACACCATACATCAGGGCTTCTCAAACTCCGGACCAAGGTCCGGATCCGGACCGAACTGCAAATCAATCCGGACCGAACCCTGTGTATATAAAAAAAAAAAATTATTAAAAAAAAGAAATCTGATTCTGATAAATTAATGTACATCATTATGTACGCGCGTCTTGTGTCTGACGCGTAGTGAGAATGAACGTGCATATATATTTACTTGTGTGCGCGAGCGTGACACTCATTGCAGACCGCAAGTTAACCGCAAGTTTACCTTGACTTTCTAATGCTTCTAATGCCTTTTTTGCCGAGGTTCAAGGCATTGACTACAGACAAACAGCCAAGCCACCATACTGTATGTATGTATTGAATGTGTGAGTGTATAAAGCGGCGCCGTTTGCCGACAGGCAAGGCAGGCAAGTGCTTGGACCAGAAGGGGGACCCCAAAGAAGGTAGATTAAGAAGGTCCACAGCAACGACAACATGGAACAGCCTTTCATTTACTGCAACGACATGTCGGGAAACCCCCTCAAGGGGGCCCCATGCATAGCGCGCCATAAGAAACTGCTTCTTAATTTCAGTTTCGTTTCAGGGGGGGGGGGGGGGGTTACTTTACTGCCATTGATCCGGACCAGTGACCTTGTATAAAGTTCACAAGTGGACCTTTAATAAAAAAGTTTGAGTACCCCTGCCATACCTGGAGGCTCTCAGATGATGCTTCTCAATATGCCATTGCCATCAGCTATGCCATCAGCTACTCAGGCACTAACATCCGGTCAGAGTAACGTGCCGTACACCACACAGCAGTACAGGAAAAGAAAAGAGGAGAGGGAGCAATCTGGATCAGGCAAAAGAAAATATGTCAAAAAGACAGATGCCATCATTTGCAAAAACTGCAACAAAGACAGGAAGCCACCAGCCCAGTTACAGTACTTTGGCAATTGGTACTGTAAAGAATCAGAGACCCAGTCCTATGAGGACTGGAGGGCTGTGCTGGAGCAAAGAGGGTATGGAAAAAAAAGAGAGGGGATGCACCTTAAAGGACCACATGTTGTGAGCAGGTGCAACTTTTTGCACTGTTTTTATTGTTGTGAGCAGGTTTTTTGCATTTTGCACTGTTTCTTGCACTGTTTTTATTGCTGTGAGCAGGTTTTTTGCATTTTGCACTGTTTTTATTGTATAGCTTTATTTTACACTTTACAATACATATTGTAAGAATTATTGTTGTTATTATTACTGTTGTTTTAAATATATAAATACATATAAAACAGGTATGATGTTTCTGTTTGGAATATTTCATCATCATATTTCACTTTCATTATTGTTAAATTTACTTAATACTTTGTTCTTAAGTTTTAATACATTTATAAAAAGTTGTAATTATAATAATAAGTGCACAACATAACAATAATCCTCATACATATTTGTCATATTACTTATATTCTAAGTACTATTTTATATTAACTACATCTATAGAAGTACTGTACAATGATGTACTGACTTGCATGCTCCTTAATACTTCAACTTCACTACATTTGAGAGGCAAAGATTTGACTCTGAACCTCATTGATTTGATAACATGAGTTACTTTGAAGATTTAGATTCTGTTACAAAGTACAATAATATAAACAGACAATGAATAATGAATGATTATGGTGAAGAACTGAAATGATCCATTAATTGTATTCACAACCTACCCAAAAGTATGGTAAAATAATAAATACGCTCCACTTTTACATTTATGCATGTTCTGACATTCAAGGGAAAGAGCGGGATTCGAAACCGGCTCGCAGAGCGTATTTCGGCTACTTCTCGGTTATCAAACATAGACTAACGCGCTATGTCTTTGGCGCAATGGATAACGCGTCTGACTACGGATCAGAAGATTCCAGGTTCGACTCCTGGCTAGCTCGTCTCACTTTAGTAAATCACTTGTTCCTCATTTCCTAATGTACTTCTCAAAAAACTGTCCGTCAAAGTACACCTGGAATGAGGGATGGACATAATGATGGGTCAATGGGCTTTCAACATTTCCAACAGTACTTCTCAACAAACAGTGCATCAAAGTCAATGAACATTTGAAACGATTAACAACACTATTATGGCCCTTCAACATGAAACCAAGCGAATGTGAAGTATTTCGTTTTTAGCCTACGTGGGCGTTTGACTTCCGATCATTTGAGCTTTACAGTAATGCCCAGCCTATCAGTACGTGTCTGAACTCTGTCAGTCATAGGGGGTATAGCTCAGTGGTAGAGCATTTGACTGCAGATCAAGAGGTCCCCAGTTCAAATCTGGATGCCCCCTTTGTAAGTGTACTTGCCTTCAGAATGGTATGTTTGCAATACTGTGAGAACTACAGTGGCCGTGATCGTATAGTGGTTAGTACTCTGCGTTGTGGCCGCAGCAACCCCGGTTCGAATCCGGGTCACGGCAGCAGTTCTAGTCTGCTTTAATGTTTTTGCTTCAACCTACCTACTGCATTTTTAGTTCATTTTCTACAGTTTAAAAGCTGCTACAAGAGCAAAGGGTTAGTGGCGCAATGGATAACGCGTCTGACTACGGATCAGAAGATTCCAGGTTCGACTCCTGGCTAGCTCGTCTCACTTTAGTAAATCACTTGTTCCTCATTTCCTAATGTACTTCTCAAAAAACTGTCCGTCAAAGTACACCTGGAATGAGGGATCGACATAATGATGGGTCAATGGGCTTTCAACATTTCCAACAGTACTTCTCAACAAACAGTGCATCAAAGTCAATGAACATTTGAAACGATTAACAACACTATTATGGCCCTTCAACATGAAACCAAGCGAATGTGAAGTATTTCGTTTTTAGCCTACGTGGGCGTTTGACTTCCTGATCATTTGAGCTTTACAGTAATGCCCAGCCTATCAGTACGTGTCTGAACTCTGTCAGTCATAGGGGGTATAGCTCAGTGGTAGAGCATTTGACTGCAGATCAAGAGGTCCCCAGTTCAAATCTGGATGCCCCCTTTGTAAGTGTACTTGCCTTCAGAATGGTATGTTTGCAATACTGTGAGAACTACAGTGGCCGTGATCGTATAGTGGTTAGTACTCTGCGTTGTGGCCGCAGCAACCCCGGTTCGAATCCGGGTCACGGCAGCAGTTCTAGTCGTTTTTATGTTATTGCTTCAACCTACCTACTGCATTTTTAGTTCATTTTCTACAGTTTAAAAGCTGCTGCAAAAACACAGGGTTAGTGGCGCAATGGATAACACGTCTGACTACGGATCAGAAGATTCCAGGTTCGACTCCTGGCTAGCTCGTCTCACTTTAGTAAATCACTTGTTCCTCATTTCCTAATGTACTTCTCAAAAAACTGTCCGTCAAAGTACACCTGGAATGAGGGATCGACATAATGATGGGTCAATGGGCTTTCAACATTTCCAACAGTACTTCTCAACAAACAGTGCATCAAAGTCAATGAACATTTGAAACGATTAACAACACTATTATGGCCCTTCAACATGAAACCAAGCGAATGTGAAGTATTTCGTTTTTAGCCTACGTGGGCGTTTGACTTCCGATCATTTGAGCTTTACAGTAATGCCCAGCCTATCAGTACGTGTCTGAACTCTGTCAGGCATAGGGGGTATAGCTCAGTGGTAGAGCATTTGACTGCAGATCAAGAGGTCCCCAGTTCAAATCTGGATGCCCCCTTTGTAAGTCTACTTGCCTTCAGAATGGTATGTTTGCAATACTGTGAGAACTACAGTGGCCGTGATCGTATAGTGGTTAGTACTCTGCGTTGTGGCCGCAGCAACCCCGGTTCGAATCCGGGTCACGGCAGCAGTTCTAGTCGTTTTTTATGTTTTTGCTTCAACCTACCTACTGCATTTTTAGTTCATTTTCTACAGTTTAAAAGCTGCTGCAAAAACACAGGGTTAGTGGCGCAATGGATAACGCGTCTGACTACGGATCAGAAGATTCCAGGTTCGACTCCTGGCTAGCTCGTCTCACTTTAGTAAATCACTTGTTCCTCATTTCCTAATGTACTTCTCCAAAAACTGTCCGTCAAAGTACACCTGGAATGAGGGATGGACATAATGATGGGTCAATGGGCTTTCAACATTTCCAACAGTACTTCTCAACAAACAGTGCATCAAAGTCAATGAACATTTGAAACGATTAACAACACTATTATGGCCCTTCAACATGAAACCAAGCGAATGTGAAGTATTTCGTTTTTAGCCTACGTGGGCGTTTGACTTCCTGATCATTTGAGCTTTACAGTAATGCCCAGCCTAGCAGTACGTGTCTGAACTCTGTCAGTCATAGGGGGTATAGCTCAGTGGTAGAGCATTTGACTGCAGATCAAGAGGTCCCCAGTTCAAATCTGGATGCCCCCTTTGTAAGTGTACTTGCCTTCAGAATGGTATGTTTGCAATACTGTGAGAACTACAGTGGCCGTGATCGTATAGTGGTTAGTACTCTGCGTTGTGGCCGCAGCAACCCCGGTTCGAATCCGGGTCACGGCAGCAGTTCTAGTCGTTTTTTATGTTTTTGCTTCAACCTACCTACTGCATTTTTAGTTCATTTTCTACAGTTTAAAAGCTGCTGCAAAAACACAGGGTTAGTGGCGCAATGGATAACGCGTCTGACTACGGATCAGAAGATTCCAGGTTCGACTCCTGGCTAGCTCGTCTCACTTTAGTAAATCACTTGTTCCTCATTTCCTAATGTACTTCTCCAAAAACTGTCCGTCAAAGTACACCTGGAATGAGGGATCGACATAATGATGGGTCAATGGGCTTTCAACATTTCCAACAGTACTTCTCAACAAACAGTGCATCAAAGTCAATGAACATTTGAAACGATTAACAACACTATTATGGCCCTTCAACATGAAACCAAGCGAATGTGAAGTATTTCGTTTTTAGCCTACGTGGGCGTTTGACTTCCGATCATTTGAGCTTTACAGTAATGCCCAGCCTATCAGTACGTGTCTGAACTCTGTCAGGCATAGGGGGTATAGCTCAGTGGTAGAGCATTTGACTGCAGATCAAGAGGTCCCCAGTTCAAATCTGGATGCCCCCTTTGTAAGTCTACTTGCCTTCAGAATGGTATGTTTGCAATACTGTGAGAACTACAGTGGCCGTGATCGTATAGTGGTTAGTACTCTGCGTTGTGGCCGCAGCAACCCCGGGTCACGGCAGCAGTTCTAGTCGTTTTTATGTTTTTGCTTCAACCTACCTACTGCATTTTTAGTTCATTTTCTACAGTTTAAAAGCTGCTGCAAAAACACAGGGTTAGTGGCGCAATGGATAACGCGTCTGACTACGGATCAGAAGATTCCAGGTTCGACTCCTGGCTAGCTCGTCTCACTTTAGTAAATCACTTGTTCCTCATTTCCTAATGTACTTCTCAAAAAACTGTCCGTCAAAGTACACCTGGAATGAGGGATCGACATAATGATGGGTCAATGGGCTTTCAACATTTCCAACAGTACTTCTCAACAAACAGTGCATCAAAGTCAATGAACATTTGAAACGATTAACAACACTATTATGGCCCTTCAACATGAAACCAAGCGAATGTGAAGTATTTCGTTTTTAGCCTACGTGGGCGTTTGACTTCCGATCATTTGAGCTTTACAGTAATGCCCAGCCTATCAGTACGTGTCTGAACTCTGTCAGTCATAGGGGGTATAGCTCAGTGGTAGAGCATTTGACTGCAGATCAAGAGGTCCCCAGTTCAAATCTGGATGCCCCCTTTGTAAGTCTACTTGCCTTCAGAATGGTATGTTTGCAATACTGTGAGAACTACAGTGGCCGTGATCGTATAGTGGTTAGTACTCTGCGTTGTGGCCGCAGCAACCCCGGTTCGAATCCGGGTCACGGCAGCAGTTCTAGTCGTTTTTTATGTTTTTGCTTCAACCTACCTACTGCATTTTTAGTTCATTTTCTACAGTTTAAAAGCTGCTGCAAAAACAAAGGGTTAGTGGCGCAATGGATAACGCGTCTGACTACGGATCAGAAGATTCCAGGTTCGACTCCTGGCTAGCTCGTCTCACTTTAGTAAATCACTTGTTCCTCATTTCCTAATGTACTTCTCAAAAAACTGTCCGTCAAAGTACACCTGGAATGAGGGATGGACATAATGATGGGTCAATGGGCTTTCAACATTTCCAACAGTACTTCTCAACAAACAGTGCATCAAAGTCAATGAACATTTGAAACGATTAACAACACTATTATGGCCCTTCAACATGAAACCAAGCGAATGTGAAGTATTTCGTTTTTAGCCTACGTGGGCGTTTGACTTCCGATCATTTGAGCTTTACAGTAATGCCCAGCCTATCAGTACGTGTCTGAACTCTGTCAGTCATAGGGGGTATAGCTCAGTGGTAGAGCATTTGACTGCAGATCAAGAGGTCCCCAGTTCAAATCTGGATGCCCCCTTTGTAAGTGTACTTGCCTTCAGAATGGTATGTTTGCAATACTGTGAGAACTACAGTGGCCGTGATCGTATAGTGGTTAGTACTCTGCGTTGTGGCCGCAGCAACCCCGGTTCGAATCCGGGTCACGGCAGCAGTTCTAGTCGTTTTTTATGTTTTTGCTTCAACCTACCTACTGCATTTTTAGTTCATTTTCTACAGTTTAAAAGCTGCTGCAAAAACACAGGGTTAGTGGCGCAATGGATAACGCGTCTGACTACGGATCAGAAGATTCCAGGTTCGACTCCTGGCTAGCTCGTCTCACTTTAGTAAATCACTTGTTCCTCATTTCCTAATGTACTTCTCAAAAAACTGTCCGTCAAAGTACACCTGGAATGAGGGATGGACATAATGATGGGTCAATGGGCTTTCAACATTTCCAACAGTACTTCTCAACAAACAGTGCATCAAAGTCAATGAACATTTGAAACGATTAACAACACTATTATGGCCCTTCAACATGAAACCAAGCGAATGTGAAGTATTTCGTTTTTAGCCTACGTGGGCGTTTGACTTCCGATCATTTGAGCTTTACAGTAATGCCCAGCCTATCAGTACGTGTCTGAACTCTGTCAGTCATAGGGGGTATAGCTCAGTGGTAGAGCATTTGACTGCAGATCAAGAGGTCCCCAGTTCAAATCTGGGTGCCCCCTTTGTAAGTGTACTTGCCTTCAGAATGGTATGTTTGCAATACTGTGAGAACTACAGTGGCCGTGATCGTATAGTGGTTAGTACTCTGCGTTGTGGCCGCAGCAACCCCGGTTCGAATCCGGGTCACGGCAGCAGTTCTAGTCGTTTTTATGTTTTTGCTTCAACCTACCTACTGCATTTTTAGTTCATTTTCTACAGTTTAAAAGCTGCTGCAAAAACACAGGGTTAGTGGCGCAATGGATAACGCGTCTGACTACGGATCAGAAGATTCCAGGTTCGACTCCTGGCTAGCTCGTCTCACTTTAGTAAATCACTTGTTCCTCATTTCCTAATGTACTTCTCAAAAAACTGTCCGTCAAAGTACACCTGGAATGAGGGATCGACATAATGATGGGTCAATGGGCTTTCAACATTTCCAACAGTACTTCTCAACAAACAGTGCATCAAAGTCAATGAACATTTGAAACGATTAACAACACTATTATGGCCCTTCAACATGAAACCAAGCGAATGTGAAGTATTTCGTTTTTAGCCTACGTGGGCGTTTGACTTCCGGTCATTTGAGCTTTACAGTAATGCCCAGCCTATCAGTACGTGTCTGAACTCTGTCAGTCATAGGGGGTATAGCTCAGTGGTAGAGCATTTGACTGCAGATCAAGAGGTCCCCAGTTCAAATCTGGATGCCCCCTTTGTAAGTCTACTTGCCTTCAGAATGGTATGTTTGCAATACTGTGAGAACTACAGTGGCCGTGATCGTATAGTGGTTAGTACTCTGCGTTGTGGCCGCAGCAACCCCGGTTCGAATCCGGGTCACGGCAGCAGTTCTAGTCGTTTTTTATGTTTTTGCTTCAACCTACCTACTGCATTTTTAGTTCATTTTCTACAGTTTAAAAGCTGCTGCAAAAACACAGGGTTAGTGGCGCAATGGATAACGCGTCTGACTACGGATCAGAAGATTCCAGGTTCGACTCCTGGCTAGCTCGTCTCACTTTAGTAAATCACTTGTTCCTCATTTCCTAATGTACTTCTCAAAAAACTGTCCGTCAAAGTACACCTGGAATGAGGGATCGACATAATGATGGGTCAATGGGCTTTCAACATTTCCAACAGTACTTCTCAACAAACAGTGCATCAAAGTCAATGAACATTTGAAACGATTAACAACACTATTATGGCCCTTCAACATGAAACCAAGCGAATGTGAAGTATTTCGTTTTTAGCCTACGTGGGCGTTTGACTTCCGATCATTTGAGCTTTACAGTAATGCCCAGCCTATCAGTACGTGTCTGAACTCTGTCAGTCATAGGGGGTATAGCTCAGTGGTAGAGCATTTGACTGCAGATCAAGAGGTCCCCAGTTCAAATCTGGATGCCCCCTTTGTAAGTGTACTTGCCTTCAGAATGGTATGTTTGCAATACTGTGAGAACTACAGTGGCCGTGATCGTATAGTGGTTAGTACTCTGCGTTGTGGCCGCAGCAACCCCGGTTCGAATCCGGGTCACGGCAGCAGTTCTAGTCTGCTTTTATGTTTTTGCTTCAACCTACCTACTGCATTTTTAGTTCATTTTCTACAGTTTAAAAGCTGCTGCAAAAACAAAGGGTTAGTGGCGCAATGGATAACGCGTCTGACTACGGATCAGAAGATTCCAGGTTCGACTCCTGGCTAGCTCGTCTCACTTTAGTAAATCACTTGTTCCTCATTTCCT
This sequence comes from Trematomus bernacchii, assembly GCF_902827165.1. Taxonomy (NCBI): domain Eukaryota; kingdom Metazoa; phylum Chordata; class Actinopteri; order Perciformes; family Nototheniidae; genus Trematomus; species Trematomus bernacchii. Next base: position 68,640 of record NW_022987804.1, on the reverse strand, counting down.
AATGTACTTCTCAAAAAACTGTCCGTCAAAGTACACCTGGAATGAGGGATGGACATAATGATGGGTCAATGGGCTTTCAACATTTCCAACAGTACTTCTCAACAAACAGTGCATCAAAGTCAATGAACATTTGAAACGATTAACAACACTATTATGGCCCTTCAACATGAAACCAAGCGAATGTGAAGTATTTCGTTTTTAGCCTACGTGGGCGTTTGACTTCCGATCATTTGAGCTTTACAGTAATGCCCAGCCTATCAGTACGTGTCTGAACTCTGTCAGGCATAGGGGGTATAGCTCAGTGGTAGAGCATTTGACTGCAGATCAAGAGGTCCCCAGTTCAAATCTGGATGCCCCCTTTGTAAGTCTACTTGCCTTCAGAATGGTATGTTTGCAATACTGTGAGAACTACAGTGGCCGTGATCGTATAGTGGTTAGTACTCTGCGTTGTGGCCGCAGCAACCCCGGTTCGAATCCGGGTCACGGCAGCAGTTCTAGTCGTTTTTATGTTTTTGCTTCAACCTACCTACTGCATTTTTAGTTCATTTTCTACAGTTTAAAAGCTGCTGCAAAAACACAGGGTTAGTGGCGCAATGGATAACGCGTCTGACTACGGATCAGAAGATTCCAGGTTCGACTCCTGGCTAGCTCGTCTCACTTTAGTAAATCACTTGTTCCTCATTTCCTAATGTACTTCTCAAAAAACTGTCCGTCAAAGTACACCTGGAATGAGGGATGGACATAATGATGGGTCAATGGGCTTTCAACATTTCCAACAGTACTTCTCAACAAACAGTGCATCAAAGTCAATGAACATTTGAAACGATTAACAACACTATTATGGCCCTTCAACATGAAACCAAGCGAATGTGAAGTATTTCGTTTTTAGCCTACGTGGGCGTTTGACTTCCTGATCATTTGAGCTTTACAGTAATGCCCAGCCTATCAGTACGTGTCTGAACTCTGTCAGTCATAGGGGGTATAGCTCAGTGGTAGAGCATTTGACTGCAGATCAAGAGGTCCCCAGTTCAAATCTGGATGCCCCCTTTGTAAGTCTACTTGCCTTCAGAATGGTATGTTTGCAATACTGTGAGAACTACAGTGGCCGTGATCGTATAGTGGTTAGTACTCTGCGTTGTGGCCGCAGCAACCCCGGTTCGAATCCGGGTCACGGCAGCAGTTCTAGTCTGCTTTTATGTTTTTGCTTCAACCTACCTACTGCATTTTTAGTTCATTTTCTACAGTTTAAAAGCTGCTGCAAAAACAAAGGGTTAGTGGCGCAATGGATAACGCGTCTGACTACGGATCAGAAGATTCCAGGTTCGACTCCTGGCTAGCTCGTCTCACTTTAGTAAATCACTTGTTCCTCATTTCCTAATGTACTTCTCAAAAAACTGTCCGTCAAAGTACACCTGGAATGAGGGATCGACATAATGATGGGTCAATGGGCTTTCAACATTTCCAACAGTACTTCTCAACAAACAGTGCATCAAAGTCAATGAACATTTGAAACGATTAACAACACTATTATGGCCCTTCAACATGAAACCAAGCGAATGTGAAGTATTTCGTTTTTAGCCTACGTGGGCGTTTGACTTCCGATCATTTGAGCTTTACAGTAATGCCCAGCCTATCAGTACGTGTCTGAACTCTGTCAGTCATAGGGGGTATAGCTCAGTGGTAGAGCATTTGACTGCAGATCAAGAGGTCCCCAGTTCAAATCTGGGTGCCCCCTTTGTAAGTCTACTTTCCTTCAGAATGGTATGTTTGCAATACTGTGAGAACTACAGTGGCCGTGATCGTATAGTGGTTAGTACTCTGCGTTGTGGCCGCAGCAACCCCGGTTCGAATCCGGGTCACGGCAGCAGTTCTAGTCGTTTTTATGTTTTTGCTTCAACCTACCTACTGCATTTTTAGTTCATTTTCTACAGTTTAAAAGCTGCTGCAAAAACACAGGGTTAGTGGCGCAATGGATAACGCGTCTGACTACGGATCAGAAGATTCCAGGTTCGACTCCTGGCTAGCTCGTCTCACTTTAGTAAATCACTTGTTCCTCATTTCCTAATGTACTTCTCAAAAAACTGTCCGTCAAAGTACACCTGGAATGAGGGATCGACATAATGATGGGTCAATGGGCTTTCAACATTTCCAACAGTACTTCTCAACAAACAGTGCATCAAAGTCAATGAACATTTGAAACGATTAACAACACTATTATGGCCCTTCAACATGAAACCAAGCGAATGTGAAGTATTTCGTTTTTAGCCTACGTGGGCGTTTGACTTCCGATCATTTGAGCTTTACAGTAATGCCCAGCCTATCAGTACGTGTCTGAACTCTGTCAGTCATAGGGGGTATAGCTCAGTGGTAGAGCATTTGACTGCAGATCAAGAGGTCCCCAGTTCAAATCTGGATGCCCCCTTTGTAAGTCTACTTGCCTTCAGAATGGTATGTTTGCAATACTGTGAGAACTACAGTGGCCGTGATCGTATAGTGGTTAGTACTCTGCGTTGTGGCCGCAGCAACCCCGGTTCGAATCCGGGTCACGGCAGCGGTTCTAGTCTGCTTTTATGTTTTTGCTTCAACCTACCTACTGCATTTTTAGTTCATTTTCTACAGTTTAAAAGCTGCTGCAAAAACAAAGGGTTAGTGGCGCAATGGATAACGCGTCTGACTACGGATCAGAAGATTCCAGGTTCGACTCCTGGCTAGCTCGTCTCACTTTAGTAAATCACTTGTTCCTCATTTCCTAATGTACTTCTCAAAAAACTGTCCGTCAAAGTACACCTGGAATGAGGGATCGACATAATGATGGGTCAATGGGCTTTCAACATTTCCAACAGTACTTCTCAACAAACAGTGCATCAAAGTCAATGAACATTTGAAACGATTAACAACACTATTATGGCCCTTCAACATGAAACCAAGCGAATGTGAAGTATTTCGTTTTTAGCCTACGTGGGCGTTTGACTTCTGGTCATTTGAGCTTTACAGTAATGCCCAGCCTATCAGTACGTGTCTGAACTCTGTCAGTCATAGGGGGTATAGCTCAGTGGTAGAGCATTTGACTGCAGATCAAGAGGTCCCCAGTTCAAATCTGGATGCCCCCTTTGTAAGTGTACTTGCCTTCAGAATGGTATGTTTGCAATACTGTGAGAACTACAGTGGCCGTGATCGTATAGTGGTTAGTACTCTGCGTTGTGGCCGCAGCAACCCCGGTTCGAATCCGGGTCACGGCAGCAGTTCTAGTCTGCTTTAATGTTTTTGCTTCAACCTACCTACTGCATTTTTAGTTCATTTTCTACAGTTTAAAAGCTGCTACAAGAGCAAAGGGTTAGTGGCGCAATGGATAACGCGTCTGACTACGGATCAGAAGATTCCAGGTTCGACTCCTGGCTAGCTCGTCTCACTTTAGTAAATCACTTGTTCCTCATTTCCTAATGTACTTCTCAAAAAACTGTCCGTCAAAGTACACCTGGAATGAGGGATCGGCATAATGATGGGTCAATGGGCTTTCAACATTTCCAACAGTACTTCTCAACAAACAGTGCATCAAAGTCAATGAACATTTGAAACGATTAACAACACTATTATGGCCCTTCAACATGAAACCAAGCGAATGTGAAGTATTTCGTTTTTAGCCTACGTGGGCGTTTGACTTCCGATCATTTGAGCTTTACAGTAATGCCCAGCCTATCAGTACGTGTCTGAACTCTGTCAGTCATAGGGGGTATAGCTCAGTGGTAGAGCATTTGACTGCAGATCAAGAGGTCCCCAGTTCAAATCTGGGTGCCCCCTTTGTAAGTGTACTTGCCTTCAGATTGGCATGTTTGCAATACTGTGAGAACTACAGTGGCCGTGGCCGTGATCGTATAGTAGTTAGTACTCTGCGTTGTGGCCACAGCAACCCAGGTTTGAATCCGGGTCACGGCAGCAGTTCTAGTCTGCTTTTATGTTTTTGCTTCAACCTACCTACTGCATTTTTAGTTCATTTTCTACAGTTTAAAAGCTTTAAATTTCAGGAGAATAATGAAGATGTGATTGGTTGTTCCACTCTCCGTTTCTCACGAGACCAGCACGCTGCTGTTTACATTAGTGTGAACTGGACCGACTGAAACTGACGGCAAGATTAATTATTGTGGAAGGATGGACCCCCATCCTGCAAAAAAAGGCAGCGAAATGTCAACAAAACAGTTTCTCAGTCCAATGCTAAGTTAGTGGCAGGCCCTGTGTGACTGGAGACTATAAGGCTACACAAAACCCAAACATGTCCTTAATGTTACTCAAGGCAAATATATGTAATATAACCATTAGACTGCAGCTAACTGTGGGGCTACAAACCCCTCATACGGTGAGTGAATAACTTGAGATGGTTATGTTGTCTAAAGGGGAGACAATCATTATGGTATTAGGCCATGCAAATACAGGGTCAACTAAGTGATCAAATAAGTGTTGCATAATATATGTTCTTGAATAATGTTATTTCATAAATAGTTGTTAATGTAATGATTACATGTTCTCCTTATTCAGTTCCACTATCAGATGATGCTGATGGTGATGGCCCTGAGGGAGAGATGCAGGCAGAGCTCAGTGGACAGAACTGGCAGGTACAGAGGAAACTGTTTCAATAGGCTATGTTAAGGAATAATTCTTCTAGATATCTAACCTTTTGCTCTGTGACGTTTTATGATCTACTCTGACGTCTGTTATCTCCTTTAAGGAAAGGCCTTGGTGCCATATGTGTTGTTGTCACCAGTTTGTGACCGGTCAACTTGTCTGGCACGAATGGTACTTGTTGTGAGAACGCTGAGGCACTTCTTTATCGGTGTTTGTGGACTCTAAGATGTGAAATCTTCGAGGCCATGAGTGTCGGACGCAGGTGGCTCAGTGTTCCCAGCTGTTTAGTCTACTCCTTCAGAGATGTTGATTTCTCTCTGTGAACCAGTTAAAAGGTCTAGCATAGAGAGAGGCTCTTCAGAATTGACGTGGCAACTCTACCGTGTAGTCAGAACCTCTGACGCTTTGACTTGTGATGTGAATCCTCCGGCCGATACTCTGAAATAAACCCATCAGTGTTTGACATCAAAATCTCCAACTCTCACCGTGTCTCCTTCCTGAGTCGGTGACTCCCAATGCATCCCAACACACAGAAGTTTCCTCCACAAATTGGCATTGTCGGCAGGATACCAACAAATCTTCAGAACTGGTAAGTGTGATTTCAAATCTACATTTGGACATTGCCTTACCAGAATCTGTGATTGACGGTATCCTAAAATTATCTGTGAAGCTGAGCGGCTGTGTTTCGTTTTGGTTAATGAACATTTGGGGCTGGAAACCCCAGGGGATCATCCAGGGACTCTGTCCTGGCTGATTTCCTCTGTGTGTGCTGCTCGGGACGTATGTGCCATACAGGCATACACGGAGATGTTTAAAAAGACCTTAATGAGGGCAGCAGTAAAGTGGAACTTCTGTGTGAAATCAAAATAGAGATTTGTAATGAACAAATCGCCGAGATTCCGGGGGTTTCAGCGGCCAACACTAGCAGTTAACACAAGCAGCCAGAGATATTACCCCCAGCGCCTCTAAAAAAAACACGGCTCCAGCTTGCGGCTCCGGGGGGTGTGTGTAAAATACCTCCCCATATCTGCATGGGCTGGTGAAGTGGACTCAGAGGGAGAAAGTCACAGCTTTTGTCTATAGCTTTAACTCACACCACCGCCGTCTCTATTAAAAAACGAGATGGTTTAAAAGCACTCTCGTGGCTTGTGGCCGTTTACGACGTGCTGGCAAGTGCGAGGTGCGTGCATTACCTGATGCGCCACAGTTCCCTACATTGCTGGAGGAACTGGTGCCGGTCCGGGGTGCATACATCAAATTATAGGCTAATTGATCATGGGTGGGCAGTGGCATGCAAGTGTAGAACAAAACTGTGTTTCATCGTTGTGATGAACATGATGGCGTGTGTATAGGCTGGTCGAGTAGGACTACAGTTAACTGTGTAGTTTCGGATAGAAAGGGTAGCGGAGAAAAAAAGTCTATGCGCTCCAGATCGGGGGGGCATAGCACCACTAGAACAGGGTAGTGGGGTCGCAAGAGGATAAGCTAGTTATTGCTCTTGGACGGTCTTCAGGCACCGATCTAGGACTTGTATACAAGGGTGGGGGCGCGAGTCAAGGTGCCCCACTGGGTTCCCCATAAAGGGAGAGATAATTCCCTACCCCCTCTGAAACCTCTTTAATCCGGACTAAATTGAGCTGGATGAGCTGTTGCTGACGCACTGGTGTTTATTACGAGTTCATCATGTTTGTTTGTCTGATTGTTTGTATCAGGGGTCTATATTGGTTTGTCTAACCGCCGTCTTGTGCATGTTTTGTAACAACTAATAATGAATCAGTCCATAGCCAGGGTAAAATAAACTAAGCTTTAGTTAACTCACCAAAAGTAAATGACTGGAGAAAAATAAATAATATATAAATGTAAAGCAAAATTCTGGTAGTATAGATGTGCTGCAAAATGAAAATAAATAGCAAAAGAGTGTTTTATGTCCTGCATCTGAGTGTGCAGAGGAAATGTAAACAAGAAGCACACTGTTCAGGGTGTGCGCTGTAGGTGTAAGAAGAAAATACGATTATATTACTTTAAGAATACATTTTAAATTGTATTGCTGTTATGTTAAGATATGTTTGTGACTTTTATAAACCCTATGCCCCGTCCTGCACCCCGAGACTCTGAGAGGCATCACTGCTAGTCGTAAACAACCTGCCTGAGGAGGTCAGGGTTGCAAAATCTGTCTGCTGTTTTAGGTCAATGTTGTATTACTTGTTTCATTTATTCTTAAATCTATGTATTGTATGGTAATAATGAAAAAAACGTAATGTATTGAACACATTCCGAAACAAAGCTGATAAGACAGAACTAGACTCAGACATAATACAAATTATTGTTGAAACATTTTGCCTGTTGCTGCAAAATGGAAACTTTGTTGATTATCTGTTCCAACTGGCCACTGGAATCAGATAATTAATATAAGTTGAAGTTTTAATTACAGTTTTAAATATAGTTTAACATTCTTTATTAAACTGCTTCAAATGATTTCTCGTATCAACCAATTGGTCTCCATAGACATTACTACAATTATAATAGTTGTTAAACTACTGACACGTTTTCTGAAACCGAGCTTATGAACCAAAGAGTAAAGGTCGCTGGTTAAGCCAGGATCAATATATTTGTTGACGTTTTCATTACAGTGTGCATAATAAATGTGTTAAATGAATTGAGCAATTCTTTAAAAAGTATAATGTTGCAATCTCTTTACAATAAGTAATTAGTTAAAAAAATAGATGTTGTTTTCCAAGGGCCTCTCCTTCACAGCCCTACACTTTAAATCATGAGACTTTCAAATCATAACAGACAGAGATCGGTATCACTTTGTGTTGCAAGCCAAATCCATGTAAAGGTTCTACTTGAGCCCAATTTAAATACCATAAAGAAAGTATTGAACCCAGCTCAAGCTAAATGTCAAATGTATTTAATTAATGTACAAGTGTTTTGATGTATTTAAAATGTTCCAGTCTAGCTTCTTTCGAGTTCAGTCTAAGCAACAAATTGTTTCTCATAACATTCTCACTGCTGTCCCAAATGTTTTAACCTTGGGCAGACAAGCTGTTCACACACCCACACACTTTGGATAAGTAGTCACCTTATCCACATTGTAAATGGTTGCCTTCTTTAAAGTTATTAGTAATTTAAGATTAATTATTAATTTAAATGTGGTACATAAGATAAAATAAATAAAATAACTTGACTTGATCATTTTGTTCACAACATTAGACCTGTCCTCTAATCTCTACTAGAATAAGATACGTGTGCATGTTTGGATGTTTTAACACTCCTGTAATGTACCTAATCTTGATATCCTTTTCATTACAGAGCTGGGGAAATGGTGTATTGATTAGATTCTGATCCGTGCACGTCCAATTTTGACTGACTTTAGTTCTAATGTTAATGTTAATTTGACTTCAACCCATAAGTAATTATTTAAATTAACTCTAAATTTCACATGATGATGGATTAGGGTTCCACATTTCTTCCACTAATTTGTTTTACAATTAGGCCAAAGGTAAAGAGATACATTGATGACCTTGTGTCCCTTTTGTTAGTACGTGGTTCCATTTTGTCTATGGCCTTGGACGGCTTCACTTAAAGTCACCCAGTTCTGCCCTGCTGCAGTCCGGCTGAGTGCAGTCACAGAGATGCTAAAGGCTGCTCTATATGACATTAATGGTGTGATCCGAGAATGGACACCATTTCCTGCTCCCAGAGAGAATGACACTCCTCAAACTGAACATTACAGCTGTTGATACTGTCTCACATGGGTCTGCTCCCCCCCACCGAGCCATGAACTGAAAGCATGACGTCTGCTTTAAACACTTGGAAGCCTCCCTGTCACACCAGCACCAACCCTTGGGTCAGTCAGATGAGACTAACGGCTTCACTTAGGGCATTTGGTTCAGATACATGACTCTCGTTACCGCAGAGTGGGTTGTTTAATAACTCAGATGTTAAAGGGATGAAACTTTTCCTCCCAAATCAGATATGCTTTGTTTTTCAACAAATGTATCAATTTCCTGCATAATATATGTTTATCACAATGGTTTTTTGTAAGCTGCACACAGGTGATACTGAGTCTTCTCGATTAATAAACTATACCATGCTTAAATAGACTCCTAAGTTATTATTTCATATGTACCATATGTAAGAAAAGGGAGGGAAGAGTCAATTATATTGAGTAATTTATTTTATATTGGGTAATTTATTTCTCAAACCTATGTTTTATGGAAGAGACAAAATATTTCTGATAAACTAATATTTTATCAAAAGGTAAATGGTGAATTAATATACATTTAGAATCATTGAGAAGGGGTTATATCCACAGGGACTAGCTCACCTTTAACTTACAATAACATTTCTCTGCTATGGACTGATGAGTATATGATTCTTGCATGTTCAATGACTAACACAAACCTTCAAAATGATAATGTGCATGTGTCTGGAAGGCTCCCAAATAATTCTGAGGGGCCTATTTTTTGTAATTAAATGATAATGTGCTAATCCATTACTTTGAGTTGTCTTCACTCAGAAAAACATCCCTATCAAGTGTTAACCCAATAACTAGGACAGCTCTCAAGGCCAAGGGTCAGAGAGAGAGGGTCACACTCTCCGGGTGCAGAGAGCACCCCCAGCCACGTGCAAGGAAGCACGAGGTCGTTCGAGATGGGATGCTTCTCTTCACCTTTCTGATAAGATGGGGTTCTTCTCTTCATCTTTCTGCTCGGTGGGCTCTAGCAGACAACCCTGCAGGACGAGCGAGGGCTTCAGAGGCTTCTATAATACAAGGTTCCATGTTTCTTGGAGGAGTTTGATGTCTTCCTAACCTCTCCCATCACGGGGGGGACACCTGGAATACGCAGTTGTACTCAAGCAGATAGCAGAAGGAATACAGGCAGATGAGCCTCCGTCTCACTGGGGGATTAACTACAGTGCTCACTGAATGAGCCACACAAAAGCAGAGCAATTGGGGGGTTGAAATATGGCGCTCTGATGAAGAAGAGTTTGAGCCAATCAGCACCTCAGTGCTAATCTACAGTATCAGGATGCCTTTACACACCAGACACTCGGTGTCATAAAGGGAGGAGGAGAACGAAGACTGACGGACATGTTCTTCCAGCTCTCGTACAAAGATGAACTTTGAATTGAATGTCCAGATGTTTAAAGATGTACAATTAATGATTGTTTTTATATTTCCAATGACCAGACATGTGTTAAATAGTGGTGATAAATATATTTTGTCAGATCAGATTACACTTTCACACTAAACAAAATTAATAAATAAATATTTTCAGATTATAAGGTATTGAATAATAAGGTATTTCTAATATTATAACAGATAATGTTAATATCCTTAATCATCCAGCAATCAGGCTTAACAACACTACTCTTTAATGTATTGTCCATGCACAGACAGACCTACAATGATGTTTCAAGTACTGGATTCATTTCAGTTTTGGCCCAAAACAAATATTTATAATAATTCATATAACAATTATGTAGCATATTTGATCCTCAAATTAGAGAAGTATAATTTAAAGAAATTGATATTCTATATTCAACATTAGATAAACACAGAAGAACCCTTTCCAAGTACCATAAGTAGATGTTCAGGTAAGTATGGCTAATAAGAATAATTGATAGACTTAATTTGGTACAGATCAGTTATAGCATTTACAAATGTATGAATTAAAGTTTTAAGAATGTTTAATCTTTCCTTTCCAGGTTTTTACAAAAGTCTTTGAATATTTGCCTAACTTTTCCTTTTCAGATTTTGAACAATGTACTTGACTAAAATGAATGTACTGAGACTAAGTGCCTTACTCTTGGCTAAAGCGTAATGAAGTAAACGTAAAGTAATCCTAAAATTGAGGACACTGCAATTTTGCGGATTACAGATTGATCAAATCACCACTGTGAATTTTATGCCTTAGCTGGATCTCTTATGATCCTAAGTTTTAAATGCTTTTGACTAGTGATTGCCTTAAAGCAAATCTTTAAGCTGCTGCTGGTTTTGATTTTATAGTTTGATAAATGACATTAACTAATGGTTTAAATGATAAAAGATATTAGTTTAAAACAAATATTTTTGCTATTATGTATCTGTGTTTTATGTGTGTTCATTATTGTGCTTATTGACAAAAGATGCTCCAAACACTGATGAGAGATAATTGTTCCTATTATGATTGGCTGTATCAATCATTGTGATTGAATGTTTCAATCTTATTCTACTTTGTGATGTAATTGAATGTAAGGTGAGACCACACTCGAATCTGAAGACACCTATTGATTTAAGTATTGACCAGAATTATTATTAGACTAATGTTTTAAGGTTATCAAAAATGATAAAAAGAGAGGAACTGTTAAGGAATAATTCTTCTAGATATCTAACCTTTTGCTCTGTGACGTTTTATGATCTACTCTGACGTCTGTTATCTCCTTTAAGGAAAGGCCTTGGTGCCATATGTGTTGTTGTCATCAGTTTGTGACCGGTCAACTTGTCTGGCACGAAGGGTAATTGTTGTGAGAACACTGAGGCACTTCTTTATCGGTGTTTGTGGACTCTAGGATGTGAAATCCTTGAGGCCATGAGTGTCGGACGCAGGTGGTTCAGTGTTCCCAGCTGTTTAGTCTACTCCTTCAGAGATGTTGATTTCTGTCTGTGAACCAGTTAAAAGGTCTAGCATAGAGAGAGGTTCTTCAGAATTGACGTGGCAACTCTACCGTGTAGTCAGAACCTCTGACTCTTTGATTTGTGATGTGAATCCTCCGGCCGAATACTCTGAATAAACCCATCAGTGTTTGACATCAAAGCTCCAACTCTCACCGTGTCTCCTTCCTGAGTCGGTGACTCCATGCATTGCTACACAGAAGTTTCCTCCACAACTGTGACACATTACCAGTTGCGCATTTTCCTTCTATCCAACAATTACATTCAAAGGTCATCATGTGAGCATTAGTGGATCAGTAGTTGAATTGTCGCCTGCCACGCGAAAGACCCGGCTCCGATTCCCGGCTCCCGGCCAATGCAGCAGACACCCCTTTGTTGTTTGGAATCAGAGTATAATGCCTGTATAGTCTTTGCCTGGATTTGTGTAGAGTCAGAATACAAAACTGTGGTTTCAGGCTGTTTCCATCCTTCACATACATGGACGTGACCTGCAGCTTCAATGGAGGACAGTGGCATACAGCCACCAGTCTAGAGTTATATATTTTTGCAGGCATACAATGCATGTTTTCATGAAGGACAACCATTCATTTCCGTTGATTTAAATAAAATTACATTCACAATTGGCTGGTTAAGTTGACATAGATTTTATGCCTCGTTGGCGCAGTAGGCAGCGCGTCAGTCTCATAATCTGAAGGCCGTGAGTTCGAGCCTCACACGGGGCAACGGTTTAGTTACCTCCCATTTGCTGTCTGACATGACAGGTTTTTCTCATCCTGTGAGCCTGTATTGACACCATGTGGGACTCATAATTGAAAGGAAGCGAGTACGAGCTAATATATAATTTTGCCTGGACTCAACTAGGGTTAGATAGCCAACTTGTGATGGTTGCCTGTTTCGATCATGGGAGCACAGGCACACAGAGTCGGCTCTATCTTCTAGATACGTGTACGATTTCACCTGGACCCTGATACAGCAAGACACACAGGTATTTGGGGTGTACCAGCAAAGATGTATTGTTGAGCCCGCCACAATAGTGGTAGTTACGATGTCATGTGAGCGTGGGCGGTTGAGTGGTAGAATCCTCGTCAGCCACGTGGAAAGCCTGGTTCCGAACTCCAGCAAATGCAACCTCTGTTGTTTGGAATCAGCCCTTGCAGACAAGGAGAGTGTAAAGCTACTGGGTGGAAAGGATCTTGCCTGGACTTATGCAGAGTCAGATACACAATCCATGATGACAGGCTGTTTCCATCCTAGGAGCCCAGAGACACACGACTCAGCTTTGTCTACAAGACACATGTATGGTTTCCACGGCAATCAGCTAAAGTGAAAAACATTACTCTTTGGCTCTTTTGGGCGTACCAGTAAAGATGTTTTGTGGGTTGTTATAGGTGCTGACTCTGTGGGATTTGAAAACTCTAGTTAGATGCTAGACATCAAATCCATGTAAGGGAGGACAACTGGAATGTATCCCTTCTTTACGGATAAAGAGCTTATCATGAAATATAGAATCAAAGGAGCTTGAAAAATCTTCTATGATGGCCACGCTATTGACCCCCGGCTTTAAGAAGTGAATAGCAAACGTTTGTGGGTGGGGCTTGAATATTGAGGCCAAACACCCTCAAGTTAATGGATCATGTGTCTCTGTGGCGCAATTGGTTAGCGCGTTCGGCTGTTAACTGAAAGGTTGGTGGTTCAAGCCCACCCAGGGACGTTTCCTGCTTCAACTAGCATTCTGATTTGCATAAATTAACAAGCTAGATGCCTTGAAATGCTCAAGGAACCAGAAAAAAAGTATGATAATGACTGTGACACATTACCAGTTACGCATTTTCCTTCTATCCAACAATTACATTCAAAGGTCATCATGTGATCATTAGTGGATCATTAGTTGAATTCTCGCCTGCCACGCGAAAGACCCGGCTCCGATTCCCGGCTCCCGGCCAATGCAGCAGACCAGAGGTCGCGTTAACCGAATATTTTCCGTCTATGACGTAATTTTTCCAAGAATGACGGAAAACTCTGAAAGCAGTCCGTCATTTTGACAGATTAGAACACAACTCGGAACAGCGCCAAAATGTCCACCAGCGGCCCACATTATATTACATCCTTAGTGGCCAGGTCGACTGAGGGCGATCTACTGTACTCTACTGTAACTATTATTTAGTAATTCACACCCCTCTCCAGTTGGTGGCGAGTGTGTGCATATTAAGTAGCTATTGTCTAGTCTTGTATTTAACCTCGTTGATTACCTCGTTGTTTAACCGGCTTTAGCAATCGCAAAATGTCACGGCAGCTGAGTGTCCGAAGCTTTTTTAATAAGCCCAGTAATTGTGATGGTGTGGATAAACGAGGTGAAAAAAGAGGGATTGATGCAGTGGAGGATGAAGGACAAGCCAGTAAGACTAAAACTGACAACGTTCAGCCAGCAGCAGAGGGACAAGCAAGTGGCAAGGAAAAATAAATCATTCATATTCGTTTTGACATGAAAAGTGACCGCACGGTCGGTGTCTCTGTTCATCTTTTTTTTTCTCCATGCCCTTAAAAGTTCTGTATGAATCATAAAAAAAAGGAATGAATGAACATTTGCTGCTTAGTACCCAAACATAAATATTAAATATGTCTCATCATTAAAACATGAAAAATAAAATGACGGGAAATAATGGATTATGACGGAAATGTCACGATCCTGTCCGTCAAAATGACGGACAACGAAAAAGTCTAACGCAACCACTGCAGCAGACAGCCCTTTGTCGTTTGGAATCAGAGTATAATGCCTGCATAGTCTTTGCCTGGATTTGTGTAGAGTCAGAATACAAAACTGTGGTTTCAGGCTGTTTCCATCCTTCACATACATGGACGTGACCTGCAGCTTCAATGGAGGACAGTGGCATACAACCACCAGTCTAGAGTTATATATCTTTGCAGGCATACAATGCATGTTTTCATGAAGGACAACCATTCATTTCCGTTGATTTAAATAAAATTACATTTACAATTGGCTGGTTAAGTTGACATAGATGTAATGCCTCGTTGGCGCAGTAGGCAGCGCGTCAGTCTCATAATCTGAAGGCCGTGAGTTCGACCCTCACACGGGGCAACGGTTTAGTTACATCCCATTTGCTGTCTGACATGACAGGTTTTTCTCATCCTGTGAGCCTGTATTGACACCATGTGGGACTCATAATTGAAAGGAAGCGAGTACGAGCTAATGTATAATTTCGCCTGGACTCAACTAGGGTTAGATAGCCAACTTGTGATGGTTGCCTGTTTCCATCATGGGAGCACAGGCACACAGAGTCGGCTCTATCTTCTAGATACGTGTACGATTTCACCTGGACCCTGATACAGCAAGACACACAGGTATTTGGGGTGTACCAGCAAAGATGTATTGTTGAGCCCGCCACAATAGTGGTAGTTACGATGTCATGTGAGCGTGGGCGGTTGAGTGGTAGAATCCTCGTCAGCCACGTGGAAAGCCTGGTTCCGAACTCCAGCAAATGCAACCTCTGTTGTTTGGAATCAGCCCTTGCAGACAAGGAGAGTGTAAAGCTACTGGGTGGAAAGGATCTTGCCTGGACTTATGCAGAGTCAGATACACAATCCATGATGACAGGTTGTTTCCATCCTAGGAGCCCAGAGACACACGACTCAGCTTTGTCTACAAGACACATGTATGGTTTCCACGGCAATCAGCTAAAGTGAAAAACATTACTCTTTGGCTCTTTTGGGCATACCAGTAAAGATATTTTGTGGGTTGTTATAGGTGCTGACTCTGTGGGATTTGAAAACTCTAGTTAGATGCTAGACATCAAATCCATGTAAGGGAGGACAACTGGAATGTATCCCTTCTTTACGGATAAAGAGCTTATCATGAAATATAGAATCAAAGGAGCTTGAAAAATCTTCTATGATGGCCACGCTATTGACCCCCGGCTTTAAGAAGTGAATAGCAAACGTTTGTGGGTGGGGCTTGAATATTGAGGCCAAACACCCTCAAGTTAATGGATCATGTGTCTCTGTGGCGCAATTGGTTAGCGCGTTCGGCTGTTAACTGAAAGGTTGGTGGTTCAAGCCCACCCAGGGACGTTTCCTGCTTCAACTAGCATTCTGATTTGCATAAATTAACAAGCTAGATGCCTTGAAATGCTCAAGGAACCAGAAAAAAAGTATGATAATGACTGTGACACATTACCAGTTACGCATTTTCCTTCTATCCAACAATTACATTCAAAGGTCATCATGTGATCATTAGTGGATCATTAGTTGAATTCTCGCCTGCCACGCGAAAGACCCGGCTCCGATTCCCGGCTCCCGGCCAATGCAGCAGACCAGAGGTCGCGTTAACCGAATATTTTCCATCTATGACGTAATTTTTCCAAGAATGACGGAAAACTCTGAAAGCAGTCCGTCATTTTGACAGATTAGAACACAACTCGGAACAGCGCCAAAATGTCCACCAGCGGCCCACATTATATTACATCCTTAGTGGCCAGGTCGACTGAGGGCGATCTACTGTACTCTACTGTAACTATTATTTAGTAATTCACACCCCTCTCCAGTTGGTGGCGAGTGTGTGCATATTAAGTAGCTATTGTCTAGTCTTGTATTTAACCTCGTTGATTACCTCGTTGTTTAACCGGCTTTAGCAATCGCAAAATGTCACGGCAGCTGAGTGTCCGAAGCTTTTTTAATAAGCCCAGTAATTGTGATGGTGTGGATAAACGAGGTGAAAAAAGAGGGATTGATGCAGTGGAGGATGAAGGACAAGCCAGTAAGACTAAAACTGACAACGTTCAGCCAGCAGCAGAGGGACAAGCAAGTGGCAAGGAAAAATAAATCATTCATATTCGTTTTGACATGAAAAGTGACCGCACGGTCGGTGTCTCTGTTCATCTTTTTTTTTCTCCATGCCCTTAAAAGTTCTGTATGAATCATAAAAAAAAGGAATGAATGAACATTTGCTGCTTAGTACCCAAACATAAATATTAAATATGTCTCATCATTAAAACATGAAAAATAAAATGACGGGAAATAATGGATTATGACGGAAATGTCACGATCCTGTCCGTCAAAATGACGGACAACGAAAAAGTCTAACGCAACCACTGCAGCAGACAGCCCTTTGTCGTTTGGAATCAGAGTATAATGCCTGCATAGTCTTTGCCTGGATTTGTGTAGAGTCAGAATACAAAACTGTGGTTTCAGGCTGTTTCCATCCTTCACATACATGGACGTGACCTGCAGCTTCAATGGAGGACAGTGGCATACAACCACCAGTCTAGAGTTATATATCTTTGCAGGCATACAATGCATGTTTTCATGAAGGACAACCATTCATTTCCGTTGATTTAAATAAAATTACATTTACAATTGGCTGGTTAAGTTGACATAGATGTAATGCCTCGTTGGCGCAGTAGGCAGCGCGTCAGTCTCATAATCTGAAGGCCGTGAGTTCGACCCTCACACGGGGCAACGGTTTAGTTACATCCCATTTGCTGTCTGACATGACAGGTTTTTCTCATCCTGTGAGCCTGTATTGACACCATGTGGGACTCATAATTGAAAGGAAGCGAGTACGAGCTAATGTATAATTTCGCCTGGACTCAACTAGGGTTAGATAGCCAACTTGTGATGGTTGCCTGTTTCCATCATGGGAGCACAGGCACACAGAGTCGGCTCTATCTTCTAGATACGTGTACGATTTCACCTGGACCCTGATACAGCAAGACACACAGGTATTTGGGGTGTACCAGCAAAGATGTATTGTTGAGCCCGCCACAATAGTGGTAGTTACGATGTCATGTGAGCGTGGGCGGTTGAGTGGTAGAATCCTCGTCAGCCACGTGGAAAGCCTGGTTCCGAACTCCAGCAAATGCAACCTCTGTTGTTTGGAATCAGCCCTTGCAGACAAGGAGAGTGTAAAGCTACTGGGTGGAAAGGATCTTGCCTGGACTTATGCAGAGTCAGATACACAATCCATGATGACAGGCTGTTTCCATCCTAGGAGCCCAGAGACACACGACTCAGCTTTGTCTACAAGACACATGTATGGTTTCCACGGCAATCAGCTAAAGTGAAAAACATTACTCTTTGGCTCTTTTGGGCATACCAGTAAAGATGTTTTGTGGGTTGTTATAGGTGCTGACTCTGTGGGATTTGAAAACTCTAGTTAGATGCTAGACATCAAATCCATGTAAGGGAGGACAACTGGAATGTATCCCTTCTTTACGGATAAAGAGCTTATCATGAAATATAGAATCAAAGGAGCTTGAAAAATCTTCTATGATGGCCACGCTATTGACCCCCGGCTTTAAGAAGTGAATAGCAAACGTTTGTGGGTGGGGCTTGAATATTGAGGCCAAACACCCTCAAGTTAATGGATCATGTGTCTCTGTGGCGCAATTGGTTAGCGCGTTCGGCTGTTAACTGAAAGGTTGGTGGTTCAAGCCCACCCAGGGACGTTTCCTGCTTCAACTAGCATTCTGATTTGCATAAATTAACAAGCTAGATGCCTTGAAATGCTCAAGGAACCAGAAAAAAAGTATGATAATGACTGTGACACATTACCAGTTACGCATTTTCCTTCTATCCAACAATTACATTCAAAGGTCATCATGTGATCATTAGTGGATCATTAGTTGAATTCTCGCCTGCCACGCGAAAGACCCGGCTCCGATTCCCGGCTCCCGGCCAATGCAGCAGACCAGAGGTCGCGTTAACCGAATATTTTCCATCTATGACGTAATTTTTCCAAGAATGACGGAAAACTCTGAAAGCAGTCCGTCATTTTGACAGATTAGAACACAACTCGGAACAGCGCCAAAATGTCCACCAGCGGCCCACATTATATTACATCCTTAGTGGCCAGGTCGACTGAGGGCGATCTACTGTACTCTACTGTAACTATTATTTAGTAATTCACACCCCTCTCCAGTTGGTGGCGAGTGTGTGCATATTAAGTAGCTATTGTCTAGTCTTGTATTTAACCTCGTTGATTACCTCGTTGTTTAACCGGCTTTAGCAATCGCAAAATGTCACGGCAGCTGAGTGTCCGAAGCTTTTTTAATAAGCCCAGTAATTGTGATGGTGTGGATAAACGAGGTGAAAAAAGAGGGATTGATGCAGTGGAGGATGAAGGACAAGCCAGTAAGACTAAAACTGACAACGTTCAGCCAGCAGCAGAGGGACAAGCAAGTGGCAAGGAAAAATAAATCATTCATATTCGTTTTGACATGAAAAGTGACCGCACGGTCGGTGTCTCTGTTCATCTTTTTTTTTCTCCATGCCCTTAAAAGTTCTGTATGAATCATAAAAAAAAGGAATGAATGAACATTTGCTGCTTAGTACCCAAACATAAATATTAAATATGTCTCATCATTAAAACATGAAAAATAAAATGACGGGAAATAATGGATTATGACGGAAATGTCACGATCCTGTCCGTCAAAATGACGGACAACGAAAAAGTCTAACGCAACCACTGCAGCAGACAGCCCTTTGTCGTTTGGAATCAGAGTATAATGCCTGCATAGTCTTTGCCTGGATTTGTGTAGAGTCAGAATACAAAACTGTGGTTTCAGGCTGTTTCCATCCTTCACATACATGGACGTGACCTGCAGCTTCAATGGAGGACAGTGGCATACAACCACCAGTCTAGAGTTATATATCTTTGCAGGCATACAATGCATGTTTTCATGAAGGACAACCATTCATTTCCGTTGATTTAAATAAAATTACATTTACAATTGGCTGGTTAAGTTGACATAGATGTAATGCCTCGTTGGCGCAGTAGGCAGCGCGTCAGTCTCATAATCTGAAGGCCGTGAGTTCGACCCTCACACGGGGCAACGGTTTAGTTACATCCCATTTGCTGTCTGACATGACAGGTTTTTCTCATCCTGTGAGCCTGTATTGACACCATGTGGGACTCATAATTGAAAGGAAGCGAGTACGAGCTAATGTATAATTTCGCCTGGACTCAACTAGGGTTAGATAGCCAACTTGTGATGGTTGCCTGTTTCCATCATGGGAGCACAGGCACACAGAGTCGGCTCTATCTTCTAGATACGTGTACGATTTCACCTGGACCCTGATACAGCAAGACACACAGGTATTTGGGGTGTACCAGCAAAGATGTATTGTTGAGCCCGCCACAATAGTGGTAGTTACGATGTCATGTGAGCGTGGGCGGTTGAGTGGTAGAATCCTCGTCAGCCACGTGGAAAGCCTGGTTCCGAACTCCAGCAAATGCAACCTCTGTTGTTTGGAATCAGCCCTTGCAGACAAGGAGAGTGTAAAGCTACTGGGTGGAAAGGATCTTGCCTGGACTTATGCAGAGTCAGATACACAATCCATGATGACAGGCTGTTTCCATCCTAGGAGCCCAGAGACACACGACTCAGCTTTGTCTGCAAGACACATGTATGGTTTCCCCGGCAATCAGCTAAGGCAAGGCAAGGCAAGGCAAGTTTATTTATATAGCACCTTTCAACACAAGGCAATTCAAAGTGCTTTACAAAAATGGAAGACATTAAGAAAATGGCATTTAAAATCAGTCATTAAAAAGAAAAGATAATAAAATAAACATTAAAAGAAAAAATACATGGATAAAAGTTACAGTGCAGTTTAAGATGTGAATAGTTCAATTAAAAACGGCGACAAAAAGAAAAGTCTTCAGCCTGGATTTAAAAGTAGTAAGAGTTGCAGCGGACCTGCAGGTTTCTGGGAGTTTGTTCCAGATATTTGGAGCATAATAACTGAATGCTGCTTTACCATGTTTAGTTCTGACTCTGGGTACAGAAAGCTGACCAGTCCCTGAAGACCTGAGAGATCTGGATGGTTCATAATTTAGCAGGTCAGACATGTATTTTGGGCCTAAACCATTCAAAGCTTTATAAACCAGCAACAATATTTTGAAATCTATTCTTTGACACACAGGAAGCCAGTGTAAGGACTTCAGAACAAGAGTGATGTGATCCACTTTCTTAGTGTTAGTGAGGACTCGAGCAGCGGCGTTCTGAATTAGCTGCAGCTTTCTAATAGATTTTTTAGTGAGACCTGTAAAGACACCATTGCAGTAGTCGAGTCTACTGAAGATAAACGCATGGACAAGTTTTTCCAAATCCTGCTGTGACATTAGTCTTTTAATCCTAGATATGTTCTTTAGGTGATAGTAGGTGTTGTGGAGATCCAGCACTCACACAACAGGAAAGAATGAAACAGAGAGGAGTCAATAAAACACAAACACAGATATAGCTGATCAGTAATTATTATTTAGTTGTTGCAACAAACAAACAATAATGGGGAGTACATCACCTGCTGCCACAGCAGCCAATCACGGAACTGCCCCCCAATGAATACAAGAAACACAGGGCTAAATATACTTTTCTAAATGACACACGAACATGTTCCCTCAACATGTTTAACGCACACACATTGTCAGTTCTCCTGAACTTGGACATGTTCCAACCTTATACAGTCATACATGTTGCATCCTCTGAGTTCTACATGATCCTAGATTTCATGACCTTATTTAGCAGCTACCACACATGCCAATGTATACAACTGCTGCTGAAGAGTTTCAGCTGGTTGCCTATAGATGGGCCTCCTTCCAGCAAACCAAATGAACACCACACAGTCCACTATACTGTTGCTTAATACCATGTGACATTAATGAATATACCAGAAATACGCTGTAATAAACATTCTGCTATAACAGTAGGCTGATTTAGTAACTGTTTTAATGTGACTGTTGAAACGCAGGTCAGAGTCCATGACTACACCTAGATTTCTGGCTTTATCTGTTGTTTTGAACATTGCAGACTGAAGCTCAGCGCTAACTTTTATACGTTCTGCCTTGGCTCCAAAAACCATTACCTCAGTTTTATCTTTGTTTAATTGGAGAAAGTTCTGACACATCCAGTCATTGATTTGTTCAATGCACTTACTCAGTGTTTGAATTGGAGCATAATCTCCTGGTGAAATTGTTACGTAAATTTGTGTGTCATCCGCATAGCTATGGTAACTTATTTTGTTGTTTTTCATTATCTGAGCCAGTGGTAGCATGTAGATGTTAAAGAGAAGAGGCCCCAAGATGGAGCCTTGAGGTACCCCACATGTCATATTTGTCAACTCAGATGTGTATTTACCTATAGAAACAAAGTTTTTTCTGTCCTTTAAGTAGGACTCAAACCAATTTAGAACTGTTGCCGAAAGTCCCACCCAGTTTTCTAGTCGGTCTAGTAATATGTTGTGGTCAACAGTGTCAAACGCAGCACTGAGATCTAATAATACTAACACTGAAGTTCTGCCACTGTCTGTGTTTAAGTGGATGTCATTGAAGACCTTTACAAGAGCAGTCTCAGTGCTGTGGTTTGGACGAAATCCTGACTGGAACACATCCAAAGAGTTATTTAAATGCAAGAAGTTACTCAACTGTTGAAAAACTACTTTTTCAATGATTTTACCTAGAAATGGCAGGTTTGATATGGGCCTGTAACTGTTCATTACTGAAGCATCTAGATTATTCTTTTTTAAGAGCGATTTAATGACTGCAGTTTTCAGGGCCTCTGGAAAAATACCTGAGTGAAGAGATGTGTTTACTATATGAAGTAGATCTGAGGCCATGCAAGGAAAAACATCTTTGAAAAATCCTGTTGGAATAATATCAAGGCAGCAGGAGGAGGATTTCAGAAGTTGAATAATGTCCTCTAAGTTGTTATCATTAATCTGATGGAATTGTGTCATGGTGTTTGAATAGATATTAGGTGGACATAGGGACAACACATTTGTTGTACCTGATGCAGAGGCACTGACTGCTTGTCTAATTTTCTGAATTTTGTCAGTGAAGAAGGAGGCAAAATCATTGCATGCCCTGGTGGATAGAAATTCAGAGGCTACTGACACTGGGGGGTTTGTTAGTCTGTCGACGGTAGCAAACAAGGCACGTGCGTTGTTTTTGTTTTTGGTAATGATGTCAGAGAAGAAAGACTGTCGTGCGTTTTTCAATTCCAAATTATAAAGGCCAAGTCTCTCTTTATAGATTTCAAAGTGAACATGGAGATTTGTTTTTCGCCACCTGCGTTCAGCTTTTCGACACTCTCTTTTTTCTGTTCTCACGGTCATGGCCTTTCTCCATGGAGATATTTTCTTGCCAATCACTTCCTTTACCTTAGTTGGAGCAATGGTATCTATAACATTTTTAATTTTTGAATTATAATGATCTACTAGCTCATTTACTGAGATGTTAGCAGGGGCAAGTGTGGATGAAAAATTATGAGTAAACATTTCCCTAGTATTTTCAGTTAAATATCGCTTTGTGGTTACCTCTTTCTGAACATTTTTGTGAACCGAAATAGAGCTCTCAAAGAAAACACAGGAATGATCAGAGAGTGCAACATCAGTCACCACAACCTTTGAGATATTCAGACCCTTTGAGATAATTAAGTCCAGAGTGTGCCCCTTATTGTGCATGGGCTCCGCCACATGCTGATTCAGTCCACAGTTATCAAGAACAGTTCTTTAGCCCCTCTGTCCTGGGAGTTGTCAACATGGATGTTAAAATCACCAACAATGACTAGACGGTCAAAGTCAATACACAATATAGACAGCAGTTCAGTAAAATCATCAAAAAAGCTTGCACAGTATTTGGGTGGTCTATAGATATTTAGGAACAGAGCTCGAGAGGAGCATTTCAGCTGAAGGGCCACATATTCAAAAGAAGCAAAGTCCCCATAAGATGTCTTCCTGTATTGAATGGAATCATTGAACAAAATAGCAACTCCACCCCCTTTCTTATGCATTCTTTCCTGACTCATAAAACTAAAGTTGGGAGGGGTTGATTCGATAAGAACAGCTGCACTGTTATTTTGTTCAATCCAAGTTTCCGTTAAAAACATAAAATCGAGATTGTGCTCAGTGATAAAATCATTGATTAAAAATGTTTTTCCTGCCAAAGACCTGACATTTAATAAAGCTAGTTTAAGTTTGTTAAATACACTATCACAGGGGTACTCAAATACAAATCTTAAAGGTCCAAAAAAATTGTTTCAATAAGACAAAGGTCCGTTTATTATGGTCATTCAAACTTTTAAACAATTGCAACAAGATTCTTAACACGAGGTTGCAAAAACAAAAATAATCTGTATGCAGCAGTTTTCATTGTTATTGTGTCTGTGCTTGATCCCTCAGAGTCGCAGTGTAAGAGCTGCACAGTTATGAATAAAGGCAGCTGCACCTTCTTTCATTCAGCATTCCCATTATTGCTTTATAAATGTCTTGCCCTCTTGTGTGTCCACTGAGGTTCGTCAGGCCCAACACATCTTCAACAAACTCCCCCTTTGCCTCATCATAAAAACTCACAAACACCAGCAATTGAGCATTGTCAGTGGTGTCAGTGGACTCATCCACAGCTAAGGAAATGCACTGTGCATTTTGTATTCCATCACAAAGCTGATTAATCAAATCACCAGCCAGTATTTATGTTCTTCTGGTTGCTGTGGAATCTGAGAGGGGGATTTGCTTGATTTGACCTATTATTTCCTCTTTTTGTTTGCCTTCAAACATGGTCTCCATCACTTCAGTCATGCATTCTTTTATACTTCAGTTATTATCCAGTGGAATGTCCTTACCTACTGGCCTAGTTAAATCAAAGTGGTTACTTTTTTTTGGCTGGGCAGTCTAGTTTTACACACCGTCTTATTTGACTTTCTCAGGACTTAAAACTGTTTTTTGGGGGCAGACCCCCACAAAGAAATATATATATTTACACACGTAAGGTCATCCTCTTAACAGTTTTGTATGCTCATCCGTGAGCAGAGCATCAAGTTGACATGTCTATTACAGCTGAATGCGCGATTACCATGTTGTTCAGCAAAACGCCTCACAAACTTATTAAGATCAACAGCTTTAGTGCGTTTTGATTCAATGCTGAGTACAGCCAAACTTGACAGTCTCTTCTCTGTCATTGTAGACCACAAATACCTCATTCCTTCAGTACTTGGGTCCGAATGCTTCTCGTTTTGCGCCGTACCGTTCAAATTAAATCAGGGCCGGGGGAGGGGTTACAAGACGTGCGTCTTGTGCTGCATTCACTTGCACTCGGACATTAGAGACTTTCTCTCATCAATGTCCGATGAGCCACAACTTTTCTTTCAAAACAAAGCTGCCAACTGGGGTGGCAGCTGGGGTGTCAAGGCCTACTTTTAGGGTGGCAGTTGCCACCCCATGCCAACCCGGTAGGTGAAACTAGGCTACTAGCTACAGTACAGATGCAACTAGATGAGCTGTTAACTCTCGCTCTGACTTTTTTTTCTTTTTCCCACCCGCATTACGCGAAGACCCGCCCTACTGTGCCTCTGATTCGCAGACTCTTGGTGGGGGGAAAAAACGCTGACGACATGCTGAATGTGATTGGACCAATGCGTTGTCAGACACACACAGACAGCGGAACAGTCGGACATGCAGAGCACTGTTTGCAGTAGTGATGGGAATTATGGCTCTTTGAAGGGAGCCGGATCTTATGGCTCCGTTCCTTTCAAAGAGCCGTTCAAAAGAGCCGTTTTTTTAAAAAGGGGGCGGGGTTACTAGGTTTATCTGCGAAATAATCACCAGGATAATGATTGACTGCATTGCCAGACCTAATGTCAATAATCTGCATTGTAAACGTGACACAAGGTGGCGCCATATCCATGTCATCATGTCAGTGAATGTACTTTGAATTTACCCTCTGTATGTGTTAAGTAAATAAAGTTGCCTTGCCTTGAATGAAATTCACGCAACTCTTAATATTAGATACTGTGTTTTTAAGTGGCGATGGAGATTATTTGTTGACCCTGCTTTAAAGGATATTTTGCCTTTACAAATGGTGCGCTTTATCACTGCCTGGGTTTTGGTTGAATCCAAATGCTGCTGCGTTTTCGCGTTTGGCTCATTTTCCATCCGAAAAACACATCTACTGTACCTGTCCTGTACCACTTGTTATGACTTCTCTCTCTCGCGTATTCCGTTAAGACCCACCCCATCTCACTCCTCGTGCTGAAACCATGCTGAAACCTACCAAACAGAGTAGGGGCGGGTCTTCACAGAATACGTTTGGGGAACAAAATCAAGCTTTTTAAAAGGCGAGTAGATTTTGGCAGGCAGTGAGTGCAGACCAACGATTGAACGATAAAAAGAACGGCTCTCACCAAGTAGGACTCGGTTCCCCTCGTTCGTACCAAAGAGCCGTTCAAAAGAATCGGCTCGTTCGCGACCGACACATCACTAGTTTGCAGTGGACATAGCGGAGAATTTTGACTCGTTGCGTTGTGGCAATGTCTCGCAGATAACACAGATAACACAGATAATACAGATAATACATATGAAAAGTATAATTTGCTCAGAGTCCAGAGACAGTTGTGGTTCGGTCCGGATCCGGACGTTTTCTGCTTCAACTAGCATTCCGATTTGCATAAATTAACAAGCTAGATGCCTTGAAATGCTCAAGGAACCAGAAAAAAAGTTTGATAATGACTGTGACACATTACCAGTTGCGCAATTTCCTTCAATCCAACAATTACATTCAAAGGTCATCATGTGAGCATTAGTGGATCAGTAGTTGAGTTCTCGCCTGCCATGCGAAAGAGCCAGCTCCGATTCCCGGCTCCCGGCCAATGCAGCAGACAGCCCTTTGTTGTTTGGAATCAGAGTATAATGCCTGTATAGTTTTTGCCTGGATTTGTGTAGAGTCAGAATACAAAACTGTGGTTTCAGGCTGTTTCCATCCTTCACATACATGGACGTGACCTGCAGCTTCAATGGAGGACAGTGGCATACAGCCACCAGTCTAGAGTTATATATTTTTGCAGGCATACAATGCATGTTTTGATGAAGGACAACCATTCATTTCCGTTGATTTAAATAAAATTACATTTACAATCGGCTGGTTAAGTTGACATAGATTTTATGCCTCGTTGGCGCAGTAGGCAGCGCGTCAGTCTCATAATCTGAAGGCCGTGAGTTCGACCCTCACACGGGGCAAGGGTTTATTTACCTCCCATTTGCAGTCTGACATGACAGGTTTTTCTCATCCTGTGAGCCTGTATTGACACCATGTGGGACTCATAATTGAAAGGAAGCGAGTACGAGCTAATATATAATTTTGCCTGGACTCAACTAGGGTTAGATAGCCAACTTGTGATGGTTGCCTGTTTCCATCATGGGAGCACAGGCACACAGAGTCGGCTCTATCTTCTAGATACGTGTACGATTTCACCTGGACCCTGATACAGCAAGACACACAGGTATTTGGGGTGTACCAGCAAAGATGTACTGTTGAGCCCGCCACAATAGTAGTAGTTACGATGTCATGTGAGCGTGGGCGGTTGAGTGGTAGAATCCTCGTCAGCCACGTGGAAAGCCTGGTTCCGATTCCCAGCAAATGCAACCTCTGTTGTTTGGAATCAGCCCTTGCAGACAAGGAGAGTGTAAAGCTACTGGGTGGAAAGGATCTTGCCTGGACTTATGCAGAGTCAGATACACAATCCATGATGACAGGCTGTTTCCATCCTAGGAGCCCAGAGACACACGACTCAGCTTTGTCTACAAGACACATGTATGGTTTCCCCGGCAATCAGCTAAAGTGAAAAACATTACTCTTTGGCTCTTTTGGGCGTACCAGTAAAGATGTTTTGTGGGTTGTTATAGGTGCTGACTCTGTGGGATTTGAAAACTCTAGTTAGATGCTAGACATCAAATCCATGTAAGGGAGGACAACTGGAATGTATCCCTTCTTTACGGATAAAGAGCTTATCATGAAATATAGAATCAAAGGAGCTTGAAAAATCCTCTATAATGGCCACGCTATTGACCCCCGGCTTTAAGAAGTGAATAGCAAACGTTTGTGGGTGGGGCTTGAATATTGAGGCCAAACACCCTCAAGTTAATGGATCATGTGTCTCTGTGGCGCAATTGGTTAGCGCGTTCGGCTGTTAACTGAAAGGTTGGTGGTTCAAGCCCACCCAGGGACGTTTTCTGCTTCAACTAGCATTCCGATTTGCATAAATTAACAAGCTAGATGCCTTGAAATGCTCAAGGAACCAGAAAAAAAGTATGATAACGACTGTGACACATTACCAGTTGCGCATTTTCCTTCTATCCAACAATTACATTCAAAGGTCATCATGTGAGCATTAGTGGATCAGTAGTTGAATTCTCGCCTGCCACGCGAAAGACCCGGCTCCGATTCCCGGCTCCCGGCCAATGCAGCAGACACCCCTTTGTTGTTTGGAATCAGAGTATAATGCCTGCATAGTCTTTGCCTGGATTTGTGTAGAGTCAGAATACAAAACTGTGGTTTCAGGCTGTTCTATTTCGTATATGGCTTCGCCCTCTAAGGCTATCGCTATTGGGTAATCCCCCTGCGCACCCGCGCAGCACTGAAACACTTGTAGTCCACGCCCGCCCGCAAGGTGGGCCCCACCCTCGGGCTCCCTTCCGGTATAAATAGGAAGGAGGCCCGACAATCTGCTCCCTCTTTTTCTTCAGCACCCCGTTACTGAAGCACAAGAGACACTTTCATTAACAGAGCAATCATGAGCAGCAATTGTGTCAGAGATTGTCCCTCATGTGGCTCTGGATACATTATGAGTTACGACCAGCACACGATGTGCGAATCCTGCCTAGGGCCAGAGCACGCATAGGCGGCTCTCAGCCAGCAGGTCGCATGCACACACTGTGAGCCGAGTGCCGGGCAGGTGTCGGACGACTCCGACCCCGCCTCCCTCCACGGTTCACCGTACGGTTCTCCCCTCCCTCCTCTCCCCCGGACGGGGGAGACAGAGTCGGAGCAGGGTGCCGGCTTGGCGGACGAGCACGCGGTCCCCTTCTCCGACACCACGGCGCTGCCGGTGATAGGTGGCATCCTGGGGGAACTACCGGAGATCCTATGCAAGGCGGCCGCCTGCAGAGGTCTCCCCGTTCCCCCAGCTCAGGAGAGGTGTGCTCCGGACGATATGGCCGGAGTTTTTTCGCGGGTGCAGACGGTCAGGAGTGACCCGGTCTGGCCACGCTTCCCCGCCATCAGGAGGTACCAGGAGGGGGCGGCGGCGAACCCGAGGATCCTGAAGGCTCCGGTGGCCACATTTGTTCCCCTCACCAAGGTGGAGGGGTTCACAGATGCTGGTTTCCCAGCCACCCCTTCTTTGGAGCCGAGCCTGACAGCGTTTTTTGGGGTGAGACAGGCCAACGTGATCGCCGGACGGCGCCCTACGTTGGCCTCCCCAGGGACCAGTATGTCACCCGCCAGGCCGACCGGGTGCACCAGTGTGCCTTTCAGGCGTCGGCGTCGGCGAACAACATCGCGCTGCTCTCAAACTCGGTGGTGACGCTGGTGGAGCGGTCCACCACCTTTGCCGCTGATGAAGCGGAGGAGATCGGCAAGGCGGCCAGCAACACATCTCGAGCATGTGCGCCCGCTCTCAGATTGTTTCTCAGAGTGGTAGCGCGTGTGTCTGATGGACAGATGGATGAGCAGGCCCCCCCCCCCCCACAGTTCAATGGGACACAGGAAACACTCCTGTCATCCCAGGAACAGTCTTACGGGGAGTGGAAAAAGACTGGGGGAATGAGACAATCCTCGATCTGTCAGTATTCCACATGCTGACGATCAAACAGGTGCTGGAATGTGTTCACCAGGACGACTGGTTCACTTCCACCGGAGGAAGGAGGATGCATACTTCCATACCCATCATCCCGAATCACAGGAAATTCCTGCGTTTCTCTTTTCAGGGAATATCAGACCAGACAATTGTCTGCTGTTTGGATGTTCCCTGGCTCCTCGCATTTTGTGTAGAGAAGGCTGGAGCCACTACACAGTGACAGAGGAGGGATGAGAATGAGGTTTTTTCTCTGGACGACCTGCTATTTGCTCGCTCGCTCCAGCAAGAGGAAGTCGCTTTACAGACGTTACATCTCGTATCGCATCTGTCAAAGCCTGGGTTTCATAATGAATTTGGAGAAGAGCTGCCCTCTCCCCTCTCAGACATTCATTTATCTGGGAGTGGAATTAAACTCAGCCAGCAGAGCGCGACTCTTGCGGCAGCGAGTGGAGGAACTGCAGCGAGATCTCCTCCGGCGTGTCTAAACCCGCACAGCCCTCTCCGTGACGCAGCTGCTCGGCATTGGCGTCAGCTGGTCACGTGGTGATCCCCATGGGTCTCCCCCACAGGAGGAGACTCCAGAGGTTGGTCATTCGCTGCAGAAGCCTGCTGTTTTAACCTATTGGTTTATAAACTGCATAGCTCGCGGCATTCCTCTGTCCCAGATATGCCTCCTACAGAGCACGGTCATGACGACCATTACAGCATATCACAGAGAAGCCTCTCCCCCCCCGCAGTTCCATGGGATACAAGACTCCTGTCATCCCAGGAACAGTGTCTTGCGCTCCAGTCAGCGCTGCAGGAACTCCTGTTGAAAAAGGCATTTTTTTCAAGGGAGGAAAATCAGGGGTGTTTACTCCCGTTATTTTCTAAAATCCCGGAAAAGAACGGGGGAGTGAGACCCATCCTTGATCTGTCAGTATTCCCATGCTGACGATCAAACAGGTGCTGGAATGTGTTCACCAGGACGACTGGTTCACTTCCATAAACCGGAAGCACATATACTTCCATGTAGCCTATCATCATCCCGAAACTCAGGAAATTCCTGCGTTTCTCTTTTCAGGGAAATATCAGACCAGACAATCGTCTGCCGTTCGGATGTTTCCTGGCTCCTCGCATTTTTTCAAAGTGTATAGAAGGCTGGAGCCACTACACAGAGGAGGGATGAGAGAGTGTGGTTTTATCTGGACGACCTGCTATTGCTGGCTCGCTCCAGGGAGGAAGTCGCTTTACAGACGTTACATCTCATATCGCATCTGTCAAAGCTTGGTTTCCATAATGGATTTGAAGAAGAGCTGTCCTCTTCCCCCCCAGACATTCATTTATCTGCGAGTGGAATAAAACTCAGCCAGCAGAGTGCGGCTCTCGCTGCAGCGAGTGGAGGAACTGACAGCTCCCTATCCAGCGTGTCACATCCCACAGCGTGGTGACAGCCCTCTCCGTGATACAGCTGCTCAGCATGACGTCAGCTGATCACGTGGGGATTCCCCGGGGTCTCCCCCACAGGAGGGGTCTCCAGAGGTGGTTCATTCGCCCACGCACCGACCCCGTGCGTCAGAGGTAAATGTGCTGGAGCTGTTCTCCGGGTTGGGAAGTATTCCAGCACTTCGCCCCGTTGCTGTACAATCAAACATGTGTTGATTCGCCCAGCCAACAGGCCACGGCAGCATACCTCAATCGCCAGGGAGGACAGCCGTTTATGCGAGGAGTACGGAGACTCAGACCTGTGTCACGCACACTGGCGGGTCACGCGCACTGGCGCCTCAGTGGGATTTGGCTTGGTGTTACGCGCACTAAGCAAAGCCCTTTTGAACCTTTAGATCAGGTTCCCCTTAAACTGTTATCAGCCAAAGTAGGCTATTACTTTTGGCTCTAATATCAGCGAAAAGGGTGGGTGATTTGTCCGCTCTCTCTGTGGCTCCGTCATGTCTCCGGATCCAAGGAGATGGCAGTTCAGCTGGGTTACGCCCTAACCCGGCTTCATGCCTAAGGCTAAGGTCATCACAAACTCTTTTAGGTCAAGAGTGATCACCCTGGCTGGCTTCTTTCCCCCTCCTCACAGGTCGGAGGAAGAAGCCACGTCTCATCTCAGCTGTCCTGCTATGTGGCGCGGACGGCTGCCTTGCGCCGTTCTCAGCGCCTGTTTGTGCATTATAGAGAGCGCTCGATAGGGCAGTCTCTATCTGCACAACGGCTGTCACACTGGCTGTGTGAAGCTGTGTCACATATGTCTGCGCTGGGGTGGATCCCCCGGAGAACATCAATGCGCACTCCACCAGAGGAATGTTTCCTCCTCCACGGCTTTGCACAGAGGAATGTCAGTGGAAGACATTTGCACTGCTGCTTCTTGGTCTTCTCCCTGTTCATTTATTCAATTTTATTTGAGGGATGTCTCCCATTCCTCTCTGACACACCCTGTGCTGAGTGTCCTGTCAGAGTGAGTGACGTCAGGGATCCAGCTGTGCGCCTCTCTCCTGCCTCGGCACACGGAGAGTGGCCTGTATTTCCCTTTTATGAGAGGGACGTCCCCCTTTTTCCCCTGACACATTTCGTACGGAATGTCTTGTCAGAGTGAGTGATGTTGGGGACCCAGCTGTGCGCTCTCCTGCCTGTCTGCACGCAGAGAGCTGCTATTCCCCCTCCTTTCTGTCACTGGGCAAAGTGTGACCTTCGTCTCTACTTTCTCACAGCGGCAGGTATGTATTATTCCCAGCCTTCGTCCCCTCATGGTAAATATTCATGTTATGCTATATTCCAGGGACTGTGATGCGCCATTCGCATGGCGCAATAGGCATGGGTTATTATCTGAGCAGGTGTGTCTGTGCTTCTTGTACCGGGGGGACCCAGTGGGGCGCAGACTACATCTTGCTTCGCCCTTAACCCAATAGCGATAGCCTTAGAGGGCGAAGCCATATACGAAATAGAACTGAAGTTACCTACTGTAACTCCAGCTTCTATGAGTATTGGCGTAGCCCTCTAAGTTCTGGGCCCCACTGGCTCCACGAATAGCTGAAGAAAAGTTGTTTTGTGTGGGAGCAGATTGTCGGGCCTCCTTCCTATTTATACCGGAAGGGAGCCCGAGGGTGGGGCCCACCTTGCGGGCGGGCGTGGACTACAAGTGTTTCAGTGCTGCACGGGTGCGCAGGGGGATTACCCAATAGCGATAGCCTTAGAGGGCTACGCCAATACTCATAGAAGCTGGAGTTACAGTAGGTAACTTCAGTTTCCATCCTTCACATACATGGACGTGACCTGCAGCTTCAATGGAGGACAGTGGCATACAGCCACCAGTCTAGAGTTATATATTTTTGCAGGCATACAATGCATGTTTTCATGAAGGACAACCATTCATTTCCGTTGATTTAAATAAAATTACATTTACAATTGGCTGGTTAAGTTGACATATATTTTATGCCTCGTTGGCGCAGTAGGCAGCGCGTCAGTCTCATAATCTGAAGGCGGGGGGGGTTTGAGCCTCACACGGGGCAATGGTTTAGTTACCTCCCATTTGCTGTCTGACATGACAGGTTTTTCTCATCCTGTGAGCCTGTATTGACACCATGTGGGACTCATAATTGAAAGGAAGCGAGTACGAGCTAATATATTATTTTGCCTGGACTCAACTAGGGTTAGATAGCCAACTTGTGATGGTTGCCTGTTTCCATCATGGGAGCACAGGCACACAGAGTCGGCTCTATCTTCTAGATACGTGTACGATTTCACCTGGACCCTGATACAGCAAGACACACAGGTATTTGGGGTGTACCAGCAAAGATGTATTGTTGAGCCCGCCAGAATATTGGTAGTTACGATGACATGTGAGCGTGGGCGGTTGAGTGGTAGAATCCTCGTCAGCCACGTGGAAAGCCTGGTTCCGATTCCCAGCAAATGAAACCTCTGTTGTTTGGAATCAGCCCTTGCAGACAAGGAGAGTGTAAAGCTACTGGGTGGAAAGGATCTTGCCTGGACTTATGCAGAGTCAGATACACAACCCATGATGACAGGCTGTTTCCATCCTAGGAGCCCAGAGACACACGACTCAGCTTTGTCTACAAGACACATGTATGGTTTCCCCGGCAATCAGCTAAAGTGAAAAACATTACTCTTTGGCTCTTTTGGGCGTACCAGTAAAGATGTTTTGTGGGTTGTTATAGGTGCTGACTCTGTGGGATTTGAAAACTCTAGTTAGATGCTAGACATCAAATACATGTAAGGTAGGACAACTGGAATGTATCCCTTCTTTACGGATAAACAGCTTATCATGAAATATAGAATCAAAGGTAGCTTGAAAAATCTTCTATGATGGCCACGCTATTGACCCCCGGCTTTAAGAAGTGAATAGCAAACGTTTGTGGGTGGGGCTTGAATATTGAGGCCAAACACCCTCAAGTTAATGGATCATGTGTCTCTGTGGCGCAATTGGTTAGCGCGTTCGGCTGTTAACTGAAAGGTTGGTGGTTCAAGCCCACCCAGGGACGTTTTCTGCTTCAACTAGCATTCTGATTTGCATAAATTAACAAGCTAGATGTCCTTGAAATGCTCAAGGAACCAGAAAAAAAGTATGATAATGACTGTGACACATTACCAGTTGCGCAATTTCCTTCTATCCAACAATTACATTCAAAGGTCATCATGTGAGCATTAGTTGATCAGTAGTTGAATTCTCGCCTGCCACGCGAAAGACCCGGCTCCGATTCCCGGCTCCCGGCCAATGCAGCAGACAGCCCTTTGTTGTTTGGAATCAGAGTATAATGCCTGTATAGTCTTTGCCTGGATTTGTGTAGAGTCAGAATACAAAACTGTGGTTTCAGGCTGTTTCCATCCTTCACATACATGGACGTGACCTGCAGCTTCAATGAAGGACATTGGCATACAGCCAACAGTCTAGAGTTATATATTTTTGCAGGCATACAATGCATGTTTTCATGAAGGACAACCATTCATTTCCGTTGATTTAAATAAAATTACATTTACAATCGGCTGGTTAAGTTGACATAGATGTTATGCCTCGTTGGCGCAGTAGGCAGCGCGTCAGTCTCATAATCTGAAGGCCGTGAGTTCGACCCTCACACGGGGCAATGGTTTATTTACCTCCCATTTGCAGTCTGACATGACAGGTTTTTCTCATCCTGTGAGCCTGTATTGACACCATGTGGGACTCATAATTGAAAGGAAGCGAGTACGAGCTAATATATTATTTTGCCTGGACTCAACTAGGGTTAGATAGCCAACTTGTGATGGTTGCCTGTTTCCATCATGGGAGCACA
Organism: Trematomus bernacchii; assembly: GCF_902827165.1. Lineage (NCBI taxonomy): Eukaryota > Metazoa > Chordata > Actinopteri > Perciformes > Nototheniidae > Trematomus > Trematomus bernacchii. The sequence goes on along the minus strand of NW_022987804.1, from coordinate 34,459 downwards.
GGCACACAGAGTCGGCTCTATCTTCTAGATACGTGTACGATTTCACCTGGACCCTGATACAGCAAGACACACAGGTATTTGGGGTGTACCAGCAAAGATGTATTGTTGAGCCCGCCAGAATAGTGGTAGTTACGATGTCATGTGAGCGTGGGCGGTTGAGTGGTAGAATCCTCGTCAGCCACGTGGAAAGCCTGTTTCCGATTCCCAGCAAATGCAACCTCTGTTGTTTGGAATCAGCCCTTGCAGACAAGGAGAGTGTAAAGCTACTGGGTGGAAAGGATCTTGCCTGGACTTATGCAGAGTCAGATACACAATCCATGATGACAGGCTGTTTCCATCCTAGGAGCCCAGAGACACACGACTCAGCTTTGTCTACAAGACACATGTATGGTTTCCCCGGCAATCAGCTAAAGTGAAAAACATTACTCTTTGGCTCTTTTGGGCGTACCAGTAAAGATGTTTTGTGGGTTGTTATAGGTGCTGACTCTGTGGGATTTGAAAACTCTAGTTAGATGCTAGACATCAAATACATGTAAGGGAGGACAACTGGAATGTATCCCTTCTTTACGGATAAACAGCTTATCATGAAATATAGAATCAAAGGTGCTTGAAAAATCTTCTATGATGGCCACGCTATTGACCCCCGGCTTTAAGAAGTGAATAGCAAACATTGTGGGTGGGGCTTGAATATTGAGGCCAAACACCCTCAAGTTAATGGAGCATGTGTCTCTGTGGCGCAATTGGTTAGCGCGTTCGGCTGTTAACTGAAAGGTTGGTGGTTCAAGCCCACCCAGGGACGTTTTCTGCTTCAACTAGCATTCTGATTTGCATAAATTAACAAGCTAGATGTCTTGAAATGCTCAAGGAACCAGAAAAAAAGTATGATAATGACTGTGACACACACTAGAGGTTATCTGGTTTACATTGGACTGGCTCCAAATAGTGTTAAGATCTCTGGGGAGGTACGAGCCATGATCTGTTTTGCACTGGACTGGGTCCGTTCATGTTAGTTTATATGTTTGATGTGTTAAACCGGCGTAGTCTCGTTTAATAAAGTATATTGTGTGGAGTTCTTAACCCAAAAAGTATATTTTTGTGTGATGTTCTAAGCCGGAAAGATTGTGTACAAGATTGGTATAAGATCAGCTTTTAAGGTCAGCATCTATAGAATTTAGAGCTAAGATAAATGAAGTTTGTATTGGAGTGTTTCAAGCAGTGTGGTTTTCAATTGCATCACATGTTCCCATTGTTCCCCTCCCCTTCCCCCAGTCACATGAGGTTAATGCTATACTGCTAAGCTAGTTAGCTAGCCAGTTGGCATTACTAGGTGGTGAAATAGTTTGAGTAAAGATACAACTGGTAACTACTGGGATGGTGGATACACAGGGATGGTGTAGATGAACATTGAGAGTAGATTAAGTTGTTTTTGTTTTTCATGCTTTTCAAAGAAAGTAATTTGAACTTTATTTGGGTAAATAAACCGGAAGTAGGTTTATGAACCGGAAGTACTAGTTGATGCATTTGAAAGGAGTTAAAAATAAGACAGCTCCCCTAGCAGACACACCATTACAGTTAATGCATTCTTCACCACACACAGATAAAGATTACATATGGTTTCTCTGAATTGAAGTATTGTAGTTATGACATTTGCATAATTTCATAAACTTCAGAATACACTGTACACAGTTTATTTAGATTTTCACCATATTCCTATTTTCATATTTTAAAGGTCAAAACCATACACTGTACATTTTTTATTTTTTAAATTTCTGATTTTAAAATGTGCATAATTTCTAATTTACTTTATTAATTTTTTATTAAAAACTTAAAAAAAAAAAAAAAAAAAAGAAAAGATCACCAGATTCTAAAGTTGAGTTCAGATGACATAGGATACTTTTATAAAGAATACAAACGTACTATTCAGTGGATTAGTAATTCTTCTTTGATAAACTTCATAATTCCATCCAAGTGAAACATGTCACTAAATGACACTAAGTTAAGAGCATTCTCAATGCCAGGCTCAACTGCAGATATTAAGGAGAGGATAAACATCAGGTCAGATGCTATGACAGCGCCAAAAGCTAGACAGAAGACATGGAACAGAATAGAGAAACTGTTCGAGCAGTGGCAAACGAGAGGATTGATTCCAGCAGATGATAAACCTGGACCAACGAAAGCCCATAGAAAAGCTGTAGTTGAATATGAGAATGGAGAATACCTACAACAGCAAGAGGCATGGATCAAAGCCGGACGACCCTCGTGGTATGGACCTGGAAAAAGCGCTATGAACAAAGCTGAAGAAAGAAAAGCTAGAGTTACAAGTCTGATACTCCATCTAAAATATGCTAGCCAGGGATTGACAACAAGCTTACATTTGGTAGAAGCAGCAGATCTGCCAGTAAATGAAGACACAGCAGAAATAACAGAAGAGGCTCCAGTTATCCAAACTCCAAAGCAGTATCCAAGCCTGACCGAAGTGTCTCCTCCCGACATATCAGAGAACAACCCTTCTCACCAAGCTTCAATTCAAGCCCCAAATGTGAAAGAATTGGCGTATGAGGTAAGAATCCTATCCAGTGTCAACCAGCTGATGGAAGCAGAACTCATCAGAGAGGAAGAGTTCAAAAGAAGAATGGAAGCAGAACTCATCAGAGAGGAAGAGTTCAACAGAAGAATGGAAGCAGAACTCATCACAATGGAAGCAGAACTCATCAGAAGAATGGAAGAAAGACAAAGACAAGAACAAGAAGAAAGGAAAATATGGGAAAAAGAGCAAGAAGAGAAAAATTACCGAACTGGTTGCTCTCCTGAAACAACACATTCTGCAGATGAAAGAAAACAACAAATAACTAAAAAATGGGGAGAATCTCAAACAAAACGCCGAACAAATTACTCTCCTGACAAAGACTATTCCAAAGGAGATGAAGATGAAGATGACGACGGCAGTACACAGTTTGTAACCAGTAGACACTCCCCCTACCAAGAACAGTCACAGCAACGACGCAGATTTGCATCTCCCTCAGAGAACAATAGTAGGGACGAATACCCTGGGACATGCCCCAAAGCTGGAAGAACCAAGACCAGTGCACATACCTCCATGCCATTGATAGCGGCTGAGAGAGGAGGATTTGACTACCAACCATGGGCTCACAGGGACATGGAATCATTAGTGGCAAAGCTACCTCCACTCACCCAAGGAGGTCAGAAGTGGGTGAAAGATCTGGAGAAGTACACTGTCCAAGACCACCTGTGCTTGGGAGACATGAGGGCACTGCTTAGATGGATAGAAGGCAGACTAGAGGCAAGAGCAGTAGATTTCATGGCCAAATGCACCAACTCTCCAGATGACACTTCATTCAACAATATCAGGTCGAGCTATTGGGCTGCTATTCGTAACATCTACCCGACAACACGCAGTTTACACGCCCTCAACAGCCTGAGAAAAGAACCGGGGGAGGACATGCATACCTTCCTGAAGAGATGTGAAGGAGTGTGGGAGGACTGCACTGGAGAACGACATGACGTTTCTCCGGCTGTCGTAATGTTGTGGAAGAACGCGGTCATTAAAGCCCTTCCCCGATCAGTTCAGGTATGCCTGGAAGCCGTGGTGGGATTAGAAGCTAAACTCCCAGAAGAATGGAAACAACATCTCATTCACCACGACATGACATACCAGGCAACACAGAGGGAAAATGACGAAGTGATGAAAGCACTAAAACTATAGAATCAAAGGAGCATGAAAAATCTTCTATGATGGCCACGCTATTGACCCCCGGCTTTAAGAAGTGAAAAGCAAACGTTTGTGGGTGGGGCTTGAATATTGAGGCCAAACACCCTCAAGTTAATGGATCTTGTGTCTCTGTGGCGCAATTGGTTAGCGCGTTCGGCTGTTAACTGAAAGGTTGGTGGTTCAAGCCCACCCAGGGACGTTTTCTGCTTCAACTAGCATTCCGATTTGCATAAATTAACAAGCTAGATGCCTTGAAATGCTCAAGGAACCAGAAAAAAAGTATGATAACGACTGTGACACATTACCAGTTGCGCATTTTCCTTCTATCCAACAATTACATTCAAAGGTCATCATGTGAGCATTAGTGGATCAGTAGTTGAATTCTCGCCTGCCACGCGAAAGACCCGGCTCCGATTCCCGGCTCCCGGCCAATGCAGCAGACAGCCCTTTGTTGTTTGGAATCAGAGTATAATGCCTGCATAGTCTTTGCCTGGATTTGTGTAGAGTCAGAATACAAAACTGTGGTTTCAGGCTGTTTCCATCCTTCACATACATGGACGTGACCTGCAGCTTCAATGGAGGACAGTGGCATACAGCCACCAGTCTAGAGTTATATATTTTTGCAGGCATACAATGCATGTTTTCATGAAGGACAACCATTCATTTCCGTTGATTTAAATAAAATTACATTTACAATTGGCTGGTTAAGTTGACATAGATGTTATGCCTCGTTGGCGCAGTAGGCAGCGCGTCAGTCTCATAATCTGAAGGCCGTGAGTTCGACCCTCACACGGGGCAGTGGTTTAGTTACCTCCCATTTGCTGTCTGACATGACAGGTTTTTCTCATCCTGTGAGCCTGTATTGACACCATGTGGGACTCATAATTGAAAGGAAGCGAGTACGAGCTAATATATTATTTTGCCTGGACTCAACTAGGGTTAGATAGCCAACTTGTGATGGTTGCCTGTTTCCATCATGGGAGCACAGGCACACAGAGTCGGCTCTATCTTCTAGATACGTGTACGATTTCACCTGGACCCTGATACAGCAAGACACACAGGTATTTGGGGTGTACCAGCAAAGATGTATTGTTGAGCCCGCCAGAATATTGGTAGTTACGATGACATGTGAGCGTGGGCGGTTGAGTGGTAGAATCCTCGTCAGCCACGTGGAAAGCCTGGTTCCGATTCCCAGCAAATGAAACCTCTGTTGTTTGGAATCAGCCCTTGCAGACAAGGAGAGTGTAAAGCTACTGGGTGGAAAGGATCTTGCCTGGACTTATGCAGAGTCAGATACACAACCCATGATGACAGGCTGTTTCCATCCTAGGAGCCCAGAGACACACGACTCAGCTTTGTCTACAAGACACATGTATGGTTTCCCCGGCAATCAGCTAAAGTGAAAAACATTACTCTTTGGCTCTTTTGGGCGTACCAGTAAAGATGTTTTGTGGGTTGTTATAGGTGCTGACTCTGTGGGATTTGAAAACTCTAGTTAGAGGCTAGACATCAAATCCATGTAAGGGAGGACAACTGGAATGTATCCCTTCTTTACGGATAAAGAGCTTATCATGAAATATAGAATCAAAGGAGCTTGAAAAATCTTCTATGATGGCCACGCTATTGACCCCCGGCTTTAAGAAGTGAATAGCAAACGTTTGTGGGTGGGGCTTGAATATTGAGGCCAAACACCCTCAAGTTAATGGATCATGTGTCTCTGTGGCGCAATTGGTTAGCGCGTTCGGCTGTTAACTGAAAGGTTGGTGGTTCAAGCCCACCCAGGGACGTTTTCTGCTTCAACTAGCATTCTGATTTGCATAAATTAACAAGCTAGATGCCTTGAAATGCTCAAGGAACCAGAAAAAAAGTATGATAATGACTGTGACACATTACCAGTTGCGCAATTTCCTTCTATCCAACAATTACATTCAAAGGTCATCATGTGAGCATTAGTTGATCAGTAGTTGAATTCTCGCCTGCCACGCGAAAGACCCGGCTCCGATTCCAGGCTCCCGGCCAATGCAGCAGACAGCCCTTTGTTGTTTGGAATCAGAGTATAATGCCTGTATAGTCTTTGCCTGGATTTGTGTAGAGTCAGAATACAAAACTGTGGTTTCAGGCTGTTTCCATCCTTCACATACATGGACGTGACCTGCAGCTTCAATGAAGGACATTGGCATACAGCCAACAGTCTAGAGTTATATATTTTTGCAGGCATACAATGCATGTTTTCATGAAGGACAACCATTCATTTCCGTTGATTTAAATAAAATTACATTTACAATCGGCTGGTTAAGTTGACATAGATTTTATGCCTCGTTGGCGCAGTAGGCAGCGCGTCAGTCTCATAATCTGAAGGCCGTGAGTTCGACCCTCACACGGGGCAAGGGTTTATTTACCTCCCATTTGCAGTCTGACATGACAGGTTTTTCTCATCCTGTGAGCCTGTATTGACACCATGTGGGACTCATAATTGAAAGGAAGCGAGTACGAGCTAATATATTATTTTGCCTGGACTCAACTAGGGTTAGATAGCCAACTTGTGATGGTTGCCTGTTTCCATCATGGGAGCACAGGCACACAGAGTCGGCTCTATCTTCTAGATACGTGTACGATTTCACCTGGACCCTGATACAGCAAGACACACAGGTATTTGGGGTGTACCAGCAAAGATGTATTGTTGAGCCCGCCAGAATAGTGGTAGTTACGATGTCATGTGAGCGTGGGCGGTTGAGTGGTAGAATCCTCGTCAGCCACGTGGAAAGCCTGGTTCCGATTCCCAGCAAATGCAACCTCTGTTGTTTGGAATCAGCCCTTGCAGACAAGGAGAGTGTAAAGCTACTGGGTGGAAAGGATCTTGCCTGGACTTATGCAGAGTCAGATACACAATCCATGATGACAGGCTGTTTCCATCCTAGGAGCCCAGAGACACACGACTCAGCTTTGTCTACAAGACACATGTATGGTTTCCCCGGCAATCAGCTAAAGTGAAAAACATTACTCTTTGGCTCTTTTGGGCGTACCAGTAAAGATGTTTTGTGGGTTGTTATAGGTGCTGACTCTGTGGGATTTGAAAACTCTAGTTAGATGCTAGACATCAAATACATGTAAGGGAGGACAACTGGAATGTATCCCTTCTTTACGGATAAACAGCTTATCATGAAATATAGAATCAAAGGTGCTTGAAAAATCTTCTATGATGGCCACGCTATTGACCCCCGGCTTTAAGAAGTGAATAGCAAACATTTGTGGGTGGGGCTTCAATATTGAGGCCAAACACCCTCAAGTTAATGGATCATGTGTCTCTGTGGCGCAATTGGTTAGCGCGTTCGGCTGTTAACTGAAAGGTTGGTGGTTCAAGCCCACCCAGGGACGTTTTCTGCTTCAACTAGCATTCTGATTTGCATAAATTAACAAGCTAGATGTCTTGAAATGCTCAAGGAACCAGAAAAAAAGTATGATAATGACTGTGACACATTACCAGTTGCGCAATTTCCTTCTATCCAACAATTACATTCAAAGGTCATCATGTGAGCATTAGTGGATCAGTAGTTGAATTCTCGCCTGCCGCGCGAAAGACCCGGCTCCGATTCCCGGCTCCTGGTGTTAGAAATTACGTGGCGTAATTTGAATGAAATACACTGTATTTAATTTAAATCTGTTTTATTCTGAAAACCGAAGATTCACAAGTGACTTCCGGTTTTCCGCTGGTGAATTTCGTCATTTCCGGTTAGCATTAGCTTGTGGCGAAATGCTACGTTTTCAAACCGTGAATTAAAGGTGAAATAACGTGATGTTGTACACTAAACACCCTGAGTTTAACACTCATTTATTGACGCTGGAATGAGGTTTATTAGGGAATGTTTAGATGACCACAGACATCAGAGTGATGTAATTCAGCAGCAGAAACCGACAGGATTTGCATTGGACACGCCCCCGTCGACGCCGGCCAATAAGAGAAGACTACAGGTCTTACCCGGGAGACACAAGAAGGATCTCTCTCTCTCCTTGCCCCCAGCTGACCCGGCGCGGACGGGACCAAACAGCTGGCAGGGGAAACCACCAACGTGCACATTTCATTTGTATACCACCGCATCTTTTGTGTAATTAAATGCTGTTAACTTTTATAAGCTTGCCTTGACTCTTTTCAGTCTCTCCTGCTCTCGGGGTTCAAGAATCACTAACAATTGGCAACCAACGAAGGGACTCTGAGACTGGAGAGTGCTGGAAGAGAGGAAAGCTGCAGCTAACTAGCATCACAACAGGCGGCAGACAAAGGATTTTTTGGCTGGGCCTAAATCAAAGGTGAGACGGTTACCTGTTTAATTCAAAAACTGTATAGTTAAATAACTTACATTAGGTGCAAGCGTTGGTGGTGAGTAGTAGATTGATCTGTGGTGTGATTGCGAGTGGTGCGGTTTTGTTTATAGTGTTTCTTCGGCGCCGCCCGATTAATGTGAATATTAAAGACCTTTGGGAAGGCACTAGAGGTTATCTGGTTTACATTGGACTGGCTCCAAATAGTGTTAAGATCTCTGGGGAGGTACGAGCCATGATCTGTTTTGCACTGGACTGGGTCCGTTCATGTTAGTTTATATGTTTGATGTGTTAAACCGGCGTAGTCTCGTTTAATAAAGTATATTGTGTGGAGTTCTTAACCCGAAAAGTATATTTTTGTGTGATGTTCTAAGCCGGAAAGATTGTGTACAAGATTGGTATAAGATCAGCTTTTAAGGTCAGCATCTATAGAATTTAGAGCTAAGATAAATGAAGTTTGTATTGGAGTGTTTCAAGCAGTGTGGTTTTCAATTGCATCACATGTTCCCATTGTTCCCCTCCCCTTCCCCCAGTCACATGAGGTTAATGCTATACTGCTAAGCTAGTTAGCTAGCCAGTTGGCATTACTAGGTGGTGAAATAGTTTGAGTAAAGATACAACTGGTAACTACTGGGATGGTGGATACACAGGGATGGTGTAGATGAACATTGAGAGTAGATTAAGTTGTTTTTGTTTTTCATGCTTTTCAAAGAAAGTAATTTGAACTTTATTTCGGTAAATAAACCGGAAGTAGGTTTATGAACCGGAAGTACTAGTTGATGCATTTGAAAGGAGTTAAAAATAAGACAGCTCCCCTAGCAGACACACCATTACAGTTAATGCATTCTTCACCACACACAGATAAAGATTACATGTGGTTTCTCTGAATTGAAGTATTGTAGTTATGACATTTGCATAATTTCATAAACTTCAGAATACACTGTACACAGTTTATTTGGATTTTCGCCATATTCCTATTTTCATATTTTAAAGGTCAAAACCATACACTGTACATTTTTTATTTTTTAAATTTCTGATTTTAAAATGTGCATAATTTCTAATTTACTTTATTAATTTTTTATTAAAAACTTAAAAAACTAAAAAAAAAAAAAGAAAAGATTACCAGATTCTAAAGTTGAGTTCAGATGACATAGGATACTTTTATAAAGAATACAAAGGTACTATTCAGTGGATTAGTAATTCTTCTTTGATAAACTTCATAATTCCATCCAAGTGAAACATGTCACTAAATGACACTAAGTTAAGAGCATTCTCAATGCCAGGCTCAACTGCAGATATTAAGGAGAGGGTAAACATCAGGTCAGATGCTATGACAGCGCCAAAAGCTAGACAGAAGACATGGAACAGAATAGAGAAACTGTTCGAGCAGTGGCAAACGAGAGGATTGACTCCAGCAGATGATAAACCTGGACCAACAAAAGCCCATAGAAAAGCTGTAGTTGAATATGAGAATGGAGAATACCTACAACAGCAAGAGGCATGGATCAAAGCCGGACGACCCTCGTGGTATGGACCTGGAAAAAGCGCTATGAACAAAGCTGAAGAAAGAAAAGCTAGAGTTACAAGTCTGATACTCCATCTAAAATATGCCAGCCAGGGATTGACAACAAGCTTACATTTGGTAGAAGCAGCAGATCTGCCAGTAAATGAAGACACAGCAGAAATAACAGAAGAGGCTCCAGTTATCCAAACTCCAAAGCAGTATCCAAGCCTGACCGAAGTGTCTCCTCCCGACATATCAGAGAACAACCCTTCTCACCAAGCTTCAATTTGAGCCCCAAATGTGAAAGAATTGGCGTATGAGGTAAGAATCCTATCCAGTGTCAACCAGCTGATGGAAGCAGAACTCATCAGAGAGGAAGAGTTCAAAAGAAGAATGGAAGCAGAACTCATCAGAGAGGAAGAGTTCAACAGAAGAATGGAAGCAGAACTCATCAGAATGGAAACAGAACTCATCAGAAGAATGGAAGAAAGACAAAGACAAGAACAAGAAGAAAGGAAAATATGGGAAAAAGAGCAAGAAGAGAAAAATTACCGAACTGGTTGCTCTCCTGAAACAACACATTCTGCAGATGAAAGAAAACAACAAATAACTAAAAAATGGGGAGAATCTCAAACAAAACGCCGAACAAATTACTCTCCTGACAAAGACTATTCCAAAGGAGATGAAGATGAAGATGACGACGGCAGTACACAGTTTGTAACCAGTAGACACTCCCCCTACCAAGAACAGTCACAGCAACGACGCAGATTTGCATCTCCCTCAGAGAACAATAGTAGGGACGAATACCCTGGGACATGCCCCAAAGCTGGAAGAACCAAGACCAGTGCACATACCTCCATGCCATTGATAGCGGCTGAGAGAGGAGGATTTGACTACCAACCATGGGCTCACAGGGACATGGAATCATTAGTGGCAAAGCTACCTCCACTCACCCAAGGAGGTCAGAAGTGGGTGAAAGATCTGGAGAAGTACACTGTCCAAGACCACCTGTGCTTGGGAGACATGAGGGCACTGCTTAGACGGATAGAAGGCAGACTAGAGGCAAGAGCAGTAGATTTCATGGCCAAATGCACCAACTCTCCAGATGACACTTCATTCAACAATATCAGGTCGAGCTATTGGGCTGCTATTCGTAACATCTACCCGACAACACGCAGTTTACACGCCCTCAACAGCCTGAGAAAAGAACCGGGGGAGGACATGCATACCTTCCTGAAGAGATGTGAAGGAGTGTGGGAGGACTGCACTGGAGAACGACATGACGTTTCTCCGGCTGTCGTAATGTTGTGGAAGAACGTGGTCATTAAAGCCCTTCCCCGATCAGTTCAGGTATGCCTGGAAGCCGTGGTGGGATTAGAAGCTAAACTCCCAGAAGAATGGAAACAACATCTCATTCACCACGACATGACATACCAGGCAACACAGAGGGAAAATGACGAAGTGATGAAAGCACTAAAACTAAGACTTTTGAAGATGCAAGTAGCTGAGAAAGATGCAGAAGCTGAGAAAGATGCAGAAGCTGAGAAAAATGCAGAAGCTGAGAAAGATGCAGAAGCTGAGAAAGAGGCCGAAGCTAATAAAAACAAGAAATCGACAAAGCAGATGGCCATACTAAGGCAGGGCGGACACCTCCAACAGTTCAAACTCAGGAAGAACCAGAGAATCAAATGCAGAACCAACAAAGCGGAGGAAGAAGTTTCCAGAATGATGGCTGCTACACATGTGGTCAGACGTCACATTGGTCCAATGAATGTCCCACACAACTCCAGCAACAGCAAGCACCTGTGTATCTTCCTACCCAAGTACAGCCACAAGCACCACAGTATCTTCAACAGCAAACACCTGTGTATCTTCCTACCCAAGTACAGCCACAAGCACCACAGTATTTTCAACAGCAAACACCTGCATATCCTCTTACCCAAGTACAGCCACAAGCACCACAGTATTTTCAACAGCAAACACCTGCATATCCTCTTACCCAAGTACAGCCGCAAGCACAGGTATACCCTCCCATACAACAAAAGGGACAATGGAGAGGAAAGCAACGATCAAGAGGGAGAAGGGATGATGGCTGCTTCATATGTGGTGATTGTAGACATTTGGCCAGAGATTGCCCCACTCAGCAATATCCACCACAATGTAGCCCCTCACAATACAGAGGAGAACCAGTGTTAGATATTAGGAAAATTGAGGCGGAAGCATATGCCAGGTCCATGATGAATATTTCTGTTGGACCAGGTGATTGGGTAAATGTGAGAATCCACAAGATGAACTTGTTGCAACCTGTATGGAGTGGACCATGGGAAGTTGTAGAACGCACTGCAGATGCACTCCGGATCAGAGTTAACAAAGGAACATGTTGGCACTTTCTTGCAAATTGTGTAGCCGTACCGCCACATTTCCAGAAACGGCACGGCAGTTAGAACTGATTTTGGAAAAACTGGTACAACACAATAAGTAATTGAACATTTTTAGGTAAGGCACCACCAGAGAAAAAACACATTTTTACACTCAAACTATTTCCAAGTCATAGACAAGGAATTTAGATAATATAAACAAATGTTCACCAAAAGTAATAAGTATAATGGAAAGTAGACAGTAGGCCTACACTTGAGTCAATTTACATTACTGTGGTCTGATTAGTGTCCTCTGCAGGTTTTTTACTATTGTTCTAAGTAACAGTGGGATTTAAAATATTGGAGAAAGTATGGAGATGTTCTTTCGTAGTGTGTGGAATATGTGATGGTTGAAACATGTAAGTATTTCAATTTATAGGAGAAAATGGTTTCTTGAAAGAGTTATGTTGGGTAAATATGTAACAATGGTTGAAATAATTTTTAGAAGGAGATTTTGTAATAACATTAGTAGACATTAATTGTGTTGTTTAGATGGCATTTAACAATTAAGACAGATAGTATGATTAGAAAAAGTGGAAAGGGTTGGATTTATTTAACCTCAGTGTGCTAGACTTCCTATAGGTAATGCGTCCCGAGACCTGGACTCCCCCTCTGAGTCAGAAAGGCTACGACCCCAACCCTCCAAGCTGACAAAAGACCTAACCCAACAGGAGACTCCTCCTTCTCCATCGAACAGACAGAGAACCAGAGCTGAACCAACAACAACAACAAGACTGCATCCAGAACTGCAGCCAGAACTAACTCCACCTGTGGCATCCAGAACCAAACGGCATGCTGATATACAGAGAGAGATACTCTCATCAGTCCCTCACACAGGACATGAAGTTCCAAGCTGAGCCACGAGATTTGGCACAAGAGCCAAGTGTGGGACATGAGAGCAGAATCCGCCCTCCATAAAAACAGTAGAGAGACTGTAAAGGAGGAGATGAAATGCAAAGCAGTACAAGAACAGTGGCATGATGTGGGCTGCAGATGTAACCGGGCCAAAGGCTGCCTAAAAGAGTTACAGCCGATGGATTCAAGAGCTGATGGACTGAAGACAGAATCAGAGGAGTTGGCATGGTCGATTGGAAGTGAGGAGGCCGGGGTCACGGCTTGAGAAAACCAGGGGAGGAGAACAGGAAAACGGGAATGAGTGAGTTTACACATAAACACACTTATTCACAAAACGCACATAAAAGTGACCACATTTAAAGAACTTGAATTGACTTAATAAATACGTAAAGACAAAAAGATGTATTAACCATGAATTAATCAATTGGTAAATCAAAATAGCAGTAAAGAGGAAACTATTAAAGTAAAATGAGAATCATCCTAAAACACACTGAGGGATAAAGGGGGAGACATGATGGAAACATTCACTACACTTTAAGCAGTGGGTGTTTTGGAGTACAGAGTGGAACTATATTCTTCAATCTTTCCATCAAGAGATTCTTATTCATATGTGAATAAAGTGGTGATTTAATTTGTTACAATATTGATCTACAGATTAAAGGGATAGTTTTAGGAACCACTGTATAAGTTCAGACAAATCTTTATTTGTATGGATAATGTTAAAGGAAGAGCTAGGACCAAGCCAAATATAGTATTCCAATCTAAAGTATTGATTTCACCATTGTGGCATAGTTATTACCATAGGAGGGCTTTAAGATGGAAATATGAAATGACTTCTGTTTTAAATCCTTGATGGAGGGAGTAATTGCTGCATGTTCGAACACCCAAGGTTCCACACACTGCTAAGGGGAATAACATTGTTTTTTAAGTAGACCAGAAAAGGGGTTTAAATGAGTATAAGGAGTTATGAAATACATAGCAGAGCTACACAGATCCTAATAATGTTTTGACTCAAGATAATAGCCACATGTACACAAGTTTCTGAAATAGATCTTTTAGACATTTTAAGACTAATTAGGTGTAAATAAACTGCAGTAGTAGTACTATAAGGAAGTGAATTTTGTAACAAATTTCAAGAAAGGTGGGAGGCAGAAGTCCCAATGAAAAGTTAGAACCATCTTGAAAATCATAGTTGAAATCGTGAATGAATAAGGAATGGCGCTCCGCATATGACATATTTTTGTAGATAAAGGGTCTGTAAAGACTCTGCAGAGCACGACATGGCCAAAAGACCGAGACCAAATGACCTTTGACCCTGACTGACAGTGTGACAAAAGCTCTGTCAATGACTGACTCTGGGGTGTACCTGACCGAACCTGACTTGACAACCAGACGGTATGAGTGTGAATGAATGCCGGCATGTGCTCAGTGTAACTGCATGATTCTAAAACAATAACTAACCAAGCATGTTTTTGGACTAACATATTATTTTGGAGCTCCAAGGGAAACGAGAAGTTTCCTATAATTCCACAAAAATGGGAAACCGCACATGGGACCCGTTTCTAATCTACTTGATGATATTTTACTCCCACAGGAGTTGGTGTTTTGCAAATGAAAAACTCAAACTATAATTTGAAGATTCTGGACTGAAAGCTGAAGAGAAACATTTATTTTCACTGAGGTGTTTACTGTGGAAAGATAATAATAATGGATGTAAAATTGCTATGTCCCTAACCAAAATGTAACTGAAAGTTTTCTTTCCTACCCTCCCCATTTCAGGATTTTGTTACACATGAGTTCATGTGTAAAAAGGGGGAGTGTGTATAAATGTATAATGTATAACGTCAACATGGCTGTCAAATTCACAATTTAAATTTTTCTTTTAGGGATTGAAAGAAACCTTCCGCCCCAACCTAGATGTTCAAACTGAGCATTGAATGATAGTTTTAGAATGAACCTGCTCCATATCTGGGGATAAGATACTGTTTGATGAATGTTGACATGTTTCTAAATATTGATTGCATTTTGAACAGGTAACACAGATGCAGTGGCCAAGGGGCTACTGTGAGAGATGGAATTCCAGAATGGAATACCAAAGAAGTTGACCTGTGATAATGAAACAATTTTGTAATATTTTAACAGACATTAGAGTAACTGAGGTTTGAAATATAGAAAGAACATATTACAGTTAAGCTAAAACATATTAATGTAATGACACAGAATTTAATTTAGACAACATCTTGTAACTAGCCTGGTAAAGAAATAGAAGTAAAAGCCATAGACTTTATTGTTTAAGTCATTATGGGGAGATACATTTAAATTTATAATAGAAAGACATTTGATGACAGTATGTTTGAATTCTGTATTCATTTTTCAGCTTGATAATAGATAGGTAGAAGCAGTATTGCCAGGTGAAATTGATGGGATTTCTGCACATGATCCAAGCAGAGAATGACGTACCTTACAGGACAGATACACCCAGGAAACCATTCACTGACAGCATCATGACTTCAGTTGTTTTGAATCCATAATGAAATTATATTACATAAAGTTAGTGTGTGCCTTTACCACAAACAGGAATAGTTCATTGTTATATTTAGATTTGAAAAAGATTACAAGGATTTTATTTAGGAACAACACAGATGCTCATCAGACATTCCGAGCTATTGAAATATGTTATTTAGTTCACCATGAAGATGTTTTATTTTGTTTGTAACATATGCCGAGTATTAAGATTCAGATATCAGCAGGTTCTGAATTATTATTCCTCTGTCCCACAACCAACAAGAATGTGGATGGGGAGAACTATATCTGATATAACCAGCAGAGATTCCTAAATCACACCAGAGACACAGTAAAAGGATGACACAAAAAGTCAGATAAAAACAGACCGATAGAATAGCGCTAGACATTAGTTGAAAAAGGGAGTGTATGCAACACTGAAGAAGATAGGATTGTTTAAATAAAGAGTAATATTTTCAGATAGTTTTATCCTTATATTTTGTGAAAGAACAAGTGCCTTTACACCAGATACAGTGTAACGATCAGCTATTATGAATAGCTGTGTTAAATAAACGCACAAGGGGTTCTTGATATGAAATAATATATTAAAGGTAAACAGAACTGATAAACGGATAATCTGCTCTTTCCACAAAATAGTCCCCACGGAAATGTATTTACTACAGTATATGCACACATTCACAAAATAAACAAAGACAGGTTTTATACGTTATTCACGTGTATTCACCGCTTTTGAGCCAAACAAAACAAACAAAACTCAACAAACAGTCCGCTCGGTGATAAACCGAGATTGTCTTTACTGCCTAACCCTGGCCATAGTTCATTGACAAAAAAAAGCTGTTACTCCTGCGCCCGTCGGCAGAAAAAAACTGGAAATGTTTGTAGGCCCATTGAGGCTATAATCCACAGAAAGAAAAAATAGGATGATCGGCGTGGCCCAAAGGCGCGATCTCACCCTGTTTGAGAGAATCTCTCTCGATCTGTGCGCGTCCTCTCCAAGGAGACGTGCTTCCAGGTCGGGCGATGCAATATCCACAATGCAGTTACTTTCCTTTACTTCCCCGTAGCATTGTAAGATATGTATACATACTGAGGAAAACTTAAATATCCCGCTGCATACCCGCATTCGCCTCACACACGCTTCCTCCTCCCGTGAGAACCAACCCCTGACATCCCGGTGACGCACCCACTATAAAGGCTCCGTGCGTGCTGCGACAGGTGAATATGTAAATGAGGCTTAATGACCCACACCCCCAAACCATACATAAAAGTGGACATTTAACAACTGTAGTTGCGAGGATAATACACATGTATCAGTTTTCTTTTCATTTCAACATAAACCACATGCCTTAACCTTTTTCCCTGCCACTACAGTTTATAAGAAACACTTTGATCAATCTGCAACTGTCACAGATCCCCCCCCCCCCCACCGGAGGTATGAGGGGCTGCATCCCGAAGTAGGGCTTTAGGTTGACCACATTGATAGTGTCAATTTTTTTGTTTTGGCCGTTCCACTTGATCTGGTAATTGATAGGGCCTAATTTTCTCACCACTGTAGCTGGACCCGACCATTTAGGCGCAAGCTTTGATGAGAAGCTCTCTGATGCTTTAGAGAGTGGGTGAGTGCGGACCCAGACCAGGTCTCCCAGCAGGAGTTGCGCACCTCTCCTGTGGGTATTATAATACTTGGCTTGTCTGGCCTGGCATACCCCGACTCTCTTTTTTACTTGTTCCACCATTTTTTGCTGTCTTTCCAGTAGTGTATATGGAGGTTGATGAGGTGGGGGTGGAGTACTGATCAACCTCTCCAGCGGGCCTTTCAGAGATCTTCCGAGTGCCAAAACTGCAGGTGTTTGCCCCGTTGTTTCCTGATAGGCAGCATTTACGGCAAAGCGAAATTCCCTGATCCACTGATCCCAGTTCTTATGTTGTGTCCCCACATAAGAAGCAATCATCGTCTTGATGGTCCGGTTGGACCGTTCTGTGAGATTGGCTTGAGGATGATAGCTGGTGGTGAACTTTTGTGTTACTCCCCAGGATTTACATAGGTTGGCCATTTCATGGCCAGTGAACTGCGCTCCCCGATCAGAAACCAATTCACGTGGGACACCGAAACGGGTGAAGATCTCATCTTTCAAGATGGCGACAATCTTGTGAGTCTTGCTGTCTTTTAGAGGAAACATCTCAACCCACTTTGTGAAATAATCCACAACCACAAGGAGATAGCAATTGCCTTTTTTACTGCGGGGAAAAGGTCCCATGAGATCAATCCCCAGCTTTTCCCAGGGCTCCTCCACAGGGGTAGGCTGCATGAACCCTGCTGGTTTTTGATTATCCGCTTTGTAGGCCTGGCAGATGTTGCAACACTTTACATGGGCCCACACATCCTTCCTGACAGACTGCCACCAGGCAACCTCAAGGATCTTAAGGAGAGTCTTAAGCCTGCCCAGATGTCCACTCAGGGGATGGTTGTGGAAGTATTTCACAAAGTGGGTTGAGATGTTTCCGTTAGGATCGGAGCACTGACCATAGCTTGTTTCAAGTGTTCAAAGCTTTGCTGGCATTCTTCGCTCCATATCCACTCCACCTCTTTCCTTGTCAGGCGATGCAAGGGGGCCGCCATATCTGCAAAGTGGGAAATGAATTTGTGGTACCATCCCACGAGTCCCAGAAATCGTTGCAGTGACTTGACATTGGTAGGAGTAGGATATTCTTTTACTGCCAGTGTTTTCTCTGGATCCACCTGGACCCCTTTCTCAGACACTATATGGCCAAGGAACTTTAACTCTTGCTGGAAGAAATGGCATTTCTTCAGATTGAGTGTTAAATTGGCCTCATGAAGTCTCTTCATCACAGCGTTTAAATCGTTGAGGTGCTGTTCTTGTGAGGGTGAAAAGATGATTACATCATCGATATACACAAAGCAGATTTTTCCCCTCAGCTCCCCCAGGACCTTCTCCATCAATCGCTGGAAAGATGCACCGGCGTTCTTCAGCCCAAATGGCATGCACTTGAACTGGTAGAGGCCTATCGGTGTGATTACTGCTGTCTTGGCTTTGCTCTCCTCTGACATTGCCACTTGCCAGTAGCCTGATTTTAGGTCAAGGGTACTGAAGAATGAGGCTCCATGCAATGACTCCAACAACTCATGAATAAGTGGCATAGGATAGGCATCTTGCAGAGTCTTAGCATTTAGAGGTCGAAAGTCCACACAAAATCTTGGGGACATGTCTGGTTTTGGAACCAAGACCACTGGGGACGCCCAGGCTGACTGTGACGGTTCAATAATGCCATCCCTAAGCATCTGCTCTACCTGGTCTATTATGATCTGACGCTTGTGGGGTGATACCCTGTATGCTTTGCAGCGCACTGGAACCTCGTTAGTAGTAAATATCTTGTGCTCTTCTACCTTAGTTTTTCCTAAACTGCCTGAACACACCTTTGGCCAAGCCTTCAATATGTCTCTAACCTCTGGTGGATGAGCTGAAAAATCTGGGGCAGTCTCTTCTTGACCAGGAAATGACTTGGATAGCGGAAGTGCCATTATGAGACTAACACTGGGGTGAGCGCCAGGGATCTCAGTAGGTTGAGAAAGGAATGAATAGAACGTGTAATCCCTTGGCCCCTTTACTCCATATGTTCTGTCTCCCAGGTTGATAATGGTTGAGGTCTTGGTAAGGAAATCCAAGCCTAGAATGATGGGGAATGCCAGGTTGTTATCATCGATGATGTATGTTTCTAGCGACCACATCATTTCATGCCAGCCGTAGAGTAGCTGTACCTTTCCTAAGGCTCCATGGCATGTCTTCCCGTCAGCTAGAGCAAAGCTTTGGTTCTCACTGGGCTTCAGTTGCTCTCCTTTCTGGACTACATCCAGCCATTGGCTGTGCCGCATGAGGGAATATGTACATGCAGTGTCAAAAACAGCTTTACACTGCATTCCTCTCACCTCTACGGGGACATGTAAGAGACTTACTGGATTTCTCTTTCCTCGCTGCACTATGGTCACTACATCAGCAGGTTTCTTAGCGCTCCACTTTTCCTGGGGCCTTTTGTTCAATTTCTCTTTTGCTTTTTGTTGATCCACTTTTCCCCAATATTCTTTTGCAGCTGTGCAATCTTTTTCCACTAATGTGCCTATTGACACCAGTTGGTCCACGGTTCTGACAGTGCCCCGAAGGCAACCAGCTATTCTGGGATTACAGTTGTTGAGTATTTTCCTCACCAACTCCGCCTCGGTGATATCGGGTTTCCATTGTAGACAAAGGGCTCGGTAATCATAGGCAAAATCCCTCAAACACTGTTCGGGTAACTGCACCATATCCCTCAACTTCTCCTCCACTTCCATGAGGTAATCAGGAGGTAGGAAAGCTGTATGAAAAGCTTCTTTGAATTCTGGCCAGTTATGGACTGTGTTTTTTGCTACACACCACCAACTATGCGCTGGCCCCTTAAGAACCCCAGATAAAGCCCCTATTAGCTCTGTATCTGTTATTGGCCTAACTTCAAAGAATGTTTCACAGCGATCCACAAAGTTCAAAACCTCTCCAACCTCCCTGGAACCACCAAAAGAGGGGAACTCCATATGAACGACAGGCTTCGAATACACCACCGGCGTACTGGTTGGATGGCGGTATACCGCTCCTACAGGTGAGATGGGGTTTATATTGTCAATGACTCCTGGTGGTTGTCCCAGCGGAAGTAGGTCAGTGAATGATGTCCTGCCGTGTTGCGCAGCATCAATAGCATCAAGTTCTCTTCTGAGTGTCTCTACTCGGCCGACAGAAACTACAGCAGAGGGAACTGAATGAGTAGGAGTGGGATTACTAATATGAGGACCTGACACCTGAGTATCAGTACCAAGAGAAGGAGCATGGGTGTGAGAGGCACTACTTCGAGGTGTTTGACCTGGAGTGGTGCAACCATAAGACGTCTGAAAATTATCACCAAAACTGACCAAGGGCCTATGGACAGCAGGGAGGATGGCGCGCTTCAGCTTTTGAATTTCTGCCTTCCATTTTTCATCACGCCGTTGTAAACAGTTCACCAGTTTTTCTTCAAAGTTTTTCAAAGTTGACATCACATGATGCTCCAGTGCTTCAACATTTTTTCCCACACAGCCTCTGATGCTATCTTCTCGGTTTAGCGCACTATTAACTGAATCTCTGAAATCAGCCTCAAGGGAGTTAACTCTCTCTATAACTATTCCCAAGTCTGTGGAGAAAGATGCTAGGGCAGGATATGCAACGTAAGATGGATTGTCCCACCCTCCTACACTTTCCTCCTGCTCTGCATCAGATATATAAAGAGAACCGATCAAAGAGGTAATATCAGTACTAGATTTTCTTCTTGTTATCCATGTATCACCTCTGTTTTCATGGTATTGCCCACTGGTCTCCTGCACTATATTACCTTCTTCAGGCTCATTCTCTTCTAAGCGTGCTTCCATATTCTGACGTACATTTTCTTCAGAAGCCATTGCTTGACTATGGTTATTTTTTACACAAGTACAGAACAAGTTTTTCTTTTCTCATCCAATCAATACAATTCAACACATAGGCTTGTAGTGTCTCAGTAAACAAAAAAGTATTACCGCAGCAACAATCTCAATTGGCTCGGTGATAAACCGAGATTGTCTTTACTGCCTAACCCTGGCCATAGTTCATTGACAAAAAAAAGCTGTTACTCCTGCGCCCGTCGGCAGAAAAAAACTGGAAATGTTTGTAGGCCCATTGAGGCTATAATCCACAGAAAGAAAAAATAGGATGATCGGCGTGGCCCAAAGGCGCGATCTCACCCTGTTTGAGAGAATCTCTCTCGATCTGTGCGCGTCCTCTCCAAGGAGACGTGCTTCCAGGTCGGGCGATGCAATATCCACAATGCAGTTACTTTCCTTTACTTCCCCGTAGCATTGTAAGATATGTATACATACTGAGGAAAACTTAAATATCCCGCTGCATACCCGCATTCGCCTCACACACGCTTCCTCCTCCCGTGAGAACCAACCCCTGACATCCCGGTGACGCACCCACTATAAAGGCTCCGTGCGTGCTGCGACAGGTGAATATGTAAATGAGGCTTAATGACCCACACCCCCAAACCATACATAAAAGTGGACATTTAACAACTGTAGTTGCGAGGATAATACACATGTATCAGTTTTCTTTTCATTTCAACATAAACCACATGCCTTAACCTTTTTCCCTGCCACTACAGTTTATAAGAAACACTTTGATCAATCTGCAACTGTCACAACAGTATGATGTGAAAGGAGGGAGTTCAACGTTTTCCATACCAAGCTAATTGCTGCTATTTTACGAAGTGACATTAAAGGTTTAAGCTAGAAGTTATGCACAGATGAAAAACTTCGCATTTATGATGAACATGTATTGTTCCTATTTGTATTTTTTACCCTTTATGAGTTATGTACTATGCAAAGTTCAGATGAAGAACTCATTGATTTCAGTATTTTGTTCATACCTTAAAGGGTATGAAAGGAGGGATTGTTAGAAATTAAAATCAATGTTTATATGGCGTAATTTGAATGAAATACACTGTATTTCATTTAAATCTGTTTTATTCTGAAAACCGAAGATTCACAAGTGACTTCCGGTTTTCCGCTGGTGAATTTCGTCATTTCCAGTTAGCATTAGCTTGTGGCGAAATGCTACGTTTTCAAACCGTGAATTGAAGGTGAAATAACGTGATGTTGTACACTAAACACTCTGAGTTTAACACTCATTTATTGACGCTGGAATTAGGTTTATTAGGGAATGTTTAGATGACCACAGACATCAGAGTGATGTAATTCAGCAGCAGAAACCGACAGGATTTGCATTGGACACGCCCCCGTCGACGCCGGCCAATAGGAGAAGACTACAGGTCTTACCCGGGAGACACAAGAAGGATCTCTCTCTCTCCTTGCCCCCAGCTGACCCGGCGCGAACGGGACCAAACAGCTGGCAGGGGAAACCACCAACGTGCACATTTCATTTGTATACCACCGCATCTTTTGTGTAATTAAATGCTGTTAACTTTTATAAGCTTGCCTTGACTCTTTTCAGTCTCTCCTGCTCTCGGGGTTCAAGAATCACTAACACCGGCCAATGCAGCAGACAGCCCTTTGTTGTTTGGAATCAGAGTATAATGCCTGTATAGTCTTTGCCTGGATTTGTGTAGAGTCAGAATACAAAACTGTGGTTTCAGGCTGTTTCCATCCTTCACATACATGAACGTGACCTGCAGCTTCAATGGAGGACAGTGGCATACAGCCACCAGTCTAGAGTTATATATTTTTGCAGGCATACAATGCATGTTTTCATGAAGGACAACCATTCATTTCCGTTGATTTAAATAAAATTACATTTACAATAGGCTGGTTAAGTTGACATAGATGTTATGCCTCGTTGGCGCAGTAGGCAGCGCGTCAGTCTCATAATCTGAAGGCCGTGAGTTCGAGCCTCACACGGGGCAACGGTTTAATTACCTCCCATTTGCAGTCTGACATGACAGGTTTTTCTCATCCTGTGAGCCTGTATTGACACCATGTGGGACTCATAATTGAAAGGAAGCGAGTACGAGCTAATATATTATTTTGCCTGGACTCAACTAGGGTTAGATAGCCAACTTGTGATAGTTGCCTGTTTCCATCATGGGAGCACAGGCACACAGAGTCGGCTCTATCTTCTAGATACGTGTACGATTTCACCTGGACCCTGATACAGCAAGACACACAGGTATTTGGGGTGTACCAGCAAAGATGTATTGTTGAGCCCGCCAGAATAGTGGTAGTTACGATGTCATGTGAGCGTGGGCGGTTGAGTGGTAGAATCCTCGTCAGCCACGTGGAAAGCCTGGTTCCGATTCCCAGCAAATGCAACCTCTGTTGTTTGGAATCAGCCCTTGCAGACAAGGAGAGTGTAAAGCTACTGGGTGGAAAGGATCTTGCCTGGACTTATGCAGAGTCAGATACACAATCCATGATGACAGGCTGTTTCCATCCTAGGAGCCCAGAGACACACGACTCAGCTTTGTCTACAAGACACATGTATGGTTTCCCCGGCAATCAGCT
Organism: Trematomus bernacchii; assembly: GCF_902827165.1. NCBI lineage: Eukaryota > Metazoa > Chordata > Actinopteri > Perciformes > Nototheniidae > Trematomus > Trematomus bernacchii. The sequence goes on along the minus strand of NW_022987804.1, from coordinate 11,045 downwards.
AAAGTGAAAAACATTACTCTTTGGCTCTTTTGGGCGTACCAGTAAAGATGTTTTGTGGGTTGTTATAGGTGCTGACTCTGTGGGATTTGAAAACTCTAGTTAGATGCTAGACATCAAATCCATGTAAGGGAGGACAACTGGAATGTATCCCTTCTTTACGGATAAAGAGCTTATCATGAAATATAGAATCAAAGGTGCTTGAAAAATCTTCTATGATGGCCACGCTATTGACCCCCGGCTTTAAGAAGTGAATAGCAAACGTTTGTGGGTGGGGCTTGAATATTGAGGCCAAACACCCTCAAGTTAATGGATCATGTGTCTCTGTGGCGCAATTGGTCAGCGCGTTCGGCTGTTAACTGAAAGGTTGGTGGTTCAAGCCCACCCAGGGATGTTTTCTGCTTCAACTAGCATTCTGATTTGAATAAATTAACAAGCTAGATGCCTTGAAATGCTCAAGGAACCAGAAAAAAAGTATGATAATGACTGTGACACATTACCAGTTGTGCAATTTCCTTCTATCCAACAATTACATTCAAAGGTCATCATGTGAGCATTAGTGGATCAGTAGTTGAATTCTCGCCTGCCACGCGAAAGACCCGGCTCCGATTCCCGGCTCCCGGCCAATGCAGCAGACACCCCTTTGTTGTTTGGAATCAGAGTATAATGCCTGTATAGTCTTTGCCTGGATTTGTGTAGAGTCAGAATACAAAACTGTGGTTTCAGGCTGTTTCCATCCTTCACATACATGGACGTGACCTGCAGCTTCAACGGAGGACAGTGGCATACAGCCACCTGTCTAGAGTTATATATTTTTGCAGGCATACAATGTATGTTTTCATGAAGGACAACCATTAATTTCCGTTGATTTAAATAAAATTACATTTACAATAGGCTGGTTAAGTTGACATAGATTTTATGCCTCGTTGGCGCAGTAGGCAGCTCGTCAGTCTCATAATCTGAAGGCCGTGAGTTAGCGCATTATTATGTACATGTATCGTTAATTTAATGTTGACATATCTGGCTAAATAACATGTCTGTTTATGATATTACCCAGTTTAAGTTAAGGACTAACATAACTACGAGCTAGAGAGAATCTCGGTCGGGACCGGACGGGAGCGAGCGTAGCTTCTTTTATTGTCTTTTTTTTCTCCGTCACCGGTGGCAGCGACCGACGTGTTTTAAAAGTGAATTTAGTCTTTAAGCGAGCTTTAACAAATAAATGAGATGCAAATAAAATGAGATACGAATAAAACAAGAGCAAAACAAATCTTGCCCTTGACTGTAACCGGACACCTGTTTTTATTTTACCATTAATTTAAATACTAAACCTCACAATGAAAGGGGAAGGGAAGTTACAATGCAGTTGTTACAATGCAGTTAACAGCACCTTTTATTATGAAATACTTGTACTTGAGTAGGCAGGCCTGTTTCCATTGTAAGGTACAACATATAGGCTATTTATACATTTCGATTGATTGATTACATTTAAATGCATAATCTGCATTTGTACTTGTTTTTATTCATCTTTAATTTGTATTGTATGTAGTCATCAGTTTTTCTTTGAATCAATATGTAATATTTTACAGCTTGCTTATTAAATATTTATTATAAATTACATATTTCTCAGTTTTTTTAAATATGACTATTTTCGTATTCTCTAGATGGAACCACGCTTTCGAAAACGGGACGGTATTCTTAACTTGACAGACACTTTGGAAGCAACAAAGGTCAAGAAGTCTAACAAAGATAGGCCGTGGAGTCGACCTCTTTCCCCAGAGGAAGTGATGGACAAGGCCAGAACAGCCATAACCCAGCACTGTGTCCTCCCTGTCAGTGGTCCCTCCTCCATCCTCCACCAGCACCCTGTCCTCACGGTCAGTGGTCCCTCCTCCATCCTCCACCAGCACCCTGTCCTCACGGTCTGTGGTCCCTCCTCCATCCTCCACCAGCACCCTGTCCTCACGGTCTGTGGTCCCTCCTCCATCCTCCACCAGCACCTTGTCCTCACAGTCTGTGGTCCCTCCTCCATCCTCCACCAGGAGGACATGCTTGTAACACAATCTGGGTTATGTCAGCTACAATTAATAGCATTTGTTGTTGCTATCAAATATGTTTTAATTATCTTTCATTTTAGGATTGTGTTGGCCCTGACAATATCGAGGGGTATGGAGCCGTCCAGGAGCTGGCAGAGTTTTTGTTTGGTCTCCGAGAACACCTACTGGCCTTAAGTGGAGACGAGTGCGCCAAAATAATCACTCTGTGGCAGGCGCTGGGGGATTTGGACAAGAGGAAGACCAGCTATTCACCCCGTCACAAAAATACACTGAAGCAGGGGCGATTCAGGGCAACAAAAAAGATTGTGGCACCAGGTGTGGAGAGCACTAAAAGGTTTGTTCCATTAAGTACAACATTTCATGTCTTCACCTTAATAAGTGTAGTCAAGTTTATTAAAGGATCCTTATTAACTTGAACACCACCTTTCCTTTCTTGGGTCCAAAACAAACAATTACATAAGAGACATACTGTAAGCAAGTGTGTGTGTGTCAGATGGAATAAAGCAGAACAACACTTTCTGGGTTTCCCCCATAACTTTAGGGAAGTACAATTACAGAAAAGTACAAATACATCTCAATCTTTAGTAATTCATAATAATAAGTATTCTGTTGGATTTACAGGTGCTTCATTGGGGCTCACAGTCCTGCACAGTGGCCAGACTGCAACAGAGTGGTGGAGGCCATCTTCACAAGGCTCTGTAAACTCTACAAAAACACTGTGCGCTGCGAGGGAAAGAGGGTCTCACGCTCCCATGGCTGGACCTGAGCAGCTTCTTGTGGCAATGCAGAAAGGGACATCTCTGTTTCCTGGCAGTCTGGCTGAGCCTCACACCTTTGTTCTGCCACCAAACACTGCTGGTGAGGCAAAGCTCCAGAACAGATCCCAACCAGTGGCCATCTCACAGGTCCCACCACCACCTCCACACTATGCTCTTCCCTTCCTTGCACCAACACCATACATCAGGGCTTCTCAAACTCCGGACCAAGGTCCGGATCCGGACCGAACTGCAAATCAATCCGGACCGAACCCTGTGTATATAAAAAAAAAAAATTATTAAAAAAAAGAAATCTGATTCTGATAAATTAATGTACATCATTATGTACGCGCGTCTTGTGTCTGACGCGTAGTGAGAATGAACGTGCATATATATTTACTTGTGTGCGCGAGCGTGACACTCATTGCAGACCGCAAGTTAACCGCAAGTTTACCTTGACTTTCTAATGCTTCTAATGCCTTTTTTGCCGAGGTTCAAGGCATTGACTACAGACAAACAGCCAAGCCACCATACTGTATGTATGTATTGAATGTGTGAGTGTATAAAGCGGCGCCGTTTGCCGACAGGCAAGGCAGGCAAGTGCTTGGACCAGAAGGGGGACCGCAAAGAAGGTAGATTAAGAAGGTCCACAGCAACGACAACATGGAACAGCCTTTCATTTACTGCAACGACATGTCGGGAAACCCCCTCAAGGGGGCCCCATGCATAGCGCGCCATAAGAAACTGCTTCTTAATTTCAGTTTTGTTTCAGGGGGGGGGGGGGGGGGGGTGACTTTACTGCCATTGATCCGGACCAGTGACCTTGTATAAAGTTCACAAGTGGACCTTTAATAAAAAAGTTTGAGTACCCCTGCCATACATGGTACCATCTGTGCAGCTTCCTCAAGTGCCTGGACCCTCACAGGTTGTGCCTGGAGGCTCTCAGATGATGCTTCTCAATATGCCATTGCCATCAGCTATGCCATCAGCTACTCAGGCACTAACATCCGGTCAGAGTAACGTGCCGTACACCACACAGCAGTACAGGAAAAGAAAAGAGGAGAGGGAGCAATCTGGATCAGGCAAAAGAAAATATGTCAAAAAGACAGATGCCATCATTTGCAAAAACTGCAACAAAGACAGGAAGCCACCAGCCCAGTTACAGTACTTTGGCAATTGGTACTGTAAAGAATCAGAGACCCAGTCCTATGAGGACTGGAGGGCTGTGCTGGAGCAAAGAGGGTATGGAAAAAAAAAGAGAGGGGATGCACCTTAAAGGACCACATGTTGTGAGCAGGTGCAACTTTTTGCACTGTTTTTATTGTTGTGAGCAGGTTTTTTGCATTTTGCACTGTTTCCTGCACTGTTTTTATTGTTGTGAGCAGGTTTTTTGCATTTTGCACTGTTTTTATTGTATAGCTTTATTTTACACTTTACAATACATATTGTAAGAATTATTGTTGCTATTATTACTGTTGTTTTAAATATATAAATACATATAAAACAGGTATGATGTTTCTGTTTGGAATATTTCATGATCATATTTCACTTTCATTATTGTTATATTTACTTAATACTTTGTTCTTAAGTTTTAATACATTTATTAAAAGTTGTAATTATAATAATAAATGCACAACATAACAATAATCCTCATACATATTTGTCATATTACTTATATTCTAAGTACTATTTTATATTAACTACATCTATAGAAGTACTGTACAATGATGTACTGACTTGCATGCTCCTTAATACTTCAACTTCACTACATTTGAGAGGCAAAGATTTGACTCTGAACCTCATTGATTTGATAACATGAGTTACTTTGAAGATTTAGATTCTGTTACAAAGTACAATAATATAAACAGACAATGAATCATGAATGATTATGGTGAAGAACTGAAATGATCCATTAATTGTATTCACAACCTACCCAAAAGTATGGTAAAATAATAAATACGCTCCACTTTTACATTTATGCATGTTCTGACATTCAAGGGAAAGAGCGGGATTCGAAACCGGCTCGCAGGGTGTATTTCGGCTACTTCTCGGTTATCAAACATAGACTAACGCGCTATGTCTTTGGCGCAATGGATAACGCGTCTGACTACGGATCAGAAGATTCCAGGTTCGACTCCTGGCTAGCTCGTCTCACTTTAGTAAATCACTTGTTCCTCATTTCCTAATGTACTTCTCAAAAAACTGTCCGTCAAAGTACACCTGGAATGAGGGATGGACATAATGATGGGTCAATGGGCTTTCAACATTTCCAACAGTACTTCTCAACAAACAGTGCATCAAAGTCAATGAACATTTGAAACGATAAACAACACTATTGTGGCCCTTCAACTTGAAACCAAGCGAATGTGAAGTATTTCGTTTTTAGCCTACGTGGGCGTTTGACTTCTGGTCATTTGAGCTTTACAGTAATGCCCAGCCTATCAGTACGTGTCTGAACTCTGTCAGGCATAGGGGGTATAGCTCAGTGGTAGAGCATTTGACTGCAGATCAAGAGGTCCCCAGTTCAAATCTGGATGCCCCCTTTGGAAGTGTACTTGCCTTCAGAATGGTATGTTTGCAATACTGTGAGAACTATAGTGGCCGTGATCGTATAGTGGTTAGTACTCTGCGTTGTGGCCGCAGCAACCCCGGTTCGAATCCGGGTCACGGCAGCAGTTCTCGTCTGCTTTTATGTTTTTGCTTCAACCTACCTACTGCATTTTTAGTTCATTTTCTACAGTTTAAAAGCTGCTGCAAAAACACAGGGTTAGTGGCGCAATGGATAACACGTCTGACTACGGATCAGAAGATTCCAGGTTCGACTCCTGGCTAGCTCGTCTCACTTTAGTAAATCACTTGTTCCTCATTTCCTAATGTACTTCTCAAAAAACTGTCCGTCAAAGTACAACCTGGAATGAGGGATGGACATAATGATGGGTCAATGGGCTTTCAACATTTCCAACAGTACTTCTCAACAAACAGTGCATCAAAGTCAATGAACATTTGAAACGATTAACAACACTATTATGGCCCTTCAACATGAAACCAAGCGAATGTGAAGTATTTCGTTTTTAGCCTACGTGGGCGTTTGACTTCTGGTCATTTGAGCTTTACAGTAATGCCCAGCCTATCAGTACGTGTCTGAACTCTGTCAGTCATAGGGGGTATAGCTCAGTGGTAGAGCATTTGACAGCAGATCAAGAGGTCCCCAGTTCAAATCTGGATGCCCCCTTTGTAAGTGTACTTGCCTTCAGAATGGTATGTTTGCAATACTGTGAGAACTACAGTGGCCGTGATCGTATAGTGGTTAGTACTCTGCGTTGTGGCCGCAGCAACCCCGGTTCGAATCCGGGTCACGGCAGCAGTTCTACAGATGGAGCCTCTTATTTTGGACCCCAGCATACAGCTTCCTGCCGACTGCCAGCCAGTTGCCAGCCAGTTGCCTGCCAAAGACCAGTATTCAGGAATGTTAGGCCCTCCCACTATTCTCCAATTTCAGGGTTTAACCAGGAGATGGCGCTATATATTAAATAACTAAGACTTAGTTTTTCACAATAGAAAATGCAGATATTATATAAAAAACTAAAGTTCAAATCTTGTTTTTAATGCCCCAAGAGCAATAACATCTTGTCACAAGCTTTTTGGAAGAAAAAGACTGACTCAAGAGACCTGTAGTTGACTAATTACAGGCCTCAATAAAGTTCTGCCATTGGTTGTGAAAAACAACGGTGGACATAGTGGAAAGTGAAATTGACATTGTCGAATTTAATAAAAATACAACAATAATGTATCTGTGTACGTGTTTTAACTATGTGATCTGCACTTATCAAACATCTAATTAAGGCGAGACACCCCAGGTGAATAGGGTATTTTTAACTTAAAGATATCAGCTAAATATTTCTCCAGTTAATTACTTTTTGTATTACAAGTTTTCTGAAATAGCATGTTTAAATATCCAAATGAACCATTATCTCATGAAATATGCGCAATTTTAACACATTTCAGGAACCGAAATCTGAACTTTGGATAAAGCCAGGATCAAAATTATTGTTTCATTTTGTAGTCATATTAGTATCTAAGGCTTTTACAGAAGGGATTTTGGATATCTCTTTGTATCACTCCATAAATCAGAAATACTGTCAACAGCCCTAAAATATCAATTTTCACCATGTTTTTAGGTATAAAATGTTATATAATTCAGGCTATGAATTATATATGACCAAACCCTTCTGTAAAAGCCTTCATAATATTGATAGGAATATAACTGGAAGGTTTGGTGTATGTAACTGCTGAGTGATTCTACAATTTAGGGTACATTCCATGTCCATTGATGTCCATTGATGATAATTATAATTATTCTAACTATTTTCTTCAAAATATGATATTTTGCCTATTATTGGAAAGCATGTTATAATATCACACAAACATTATGTGCATCCTATGCTTTATTTAGCTTGAAATGTGTCATGATGTTCTTAAATTGTCAGTTTTTGCTATGTCCGTTTTTCAGTTGAGGCGTGTCTTGGATTCAAAATAATGAATAAAAACCATTAAAGTAAATTTAAAAAATGATTCATTTATTCAAAAGTCTAAATACTAAAGAATAATAACATATTTTTAATTGATTTCCCCCTTTAAATAATTTAAATATCTTAATATATGAATGTCCGCAAAAGTTCTGTCAACTATGTTACTAACAGAACTTCCCCCTTTAACTCAAAAAATTGTTTGTCCCAATACCATGTCACCAGCATCACATGATGCCATGTTCCTCTTTGGCAGACATTTTGAACACACTGTGGTGATTGTCCTCTACATTTTTACAATATTTTATGTATAATAGCACATGGTCAATTAATATACTCATTGACAATCAACAATGTTACGTACATTGTTATGGTTTACAATTGTTTAATGATTTTAATTCAATTATATGTGCAAATGTGATGTTAACCTGTTCAAGAAAATGACATGTGGTCATCCAGGCAAGGCCTACCATTGAAATGATGGGTCAAAATAGGGAAAATTGTCAACTAGGTTACCTGTCAACTGAGTTACCCAGTACTGTAATAACTGTAGTAACTTAGTTGACAGGTAACCTAGTTGACAATTTGTACGACATGTAGACGTCATTACACATCATTATCAATGGAATTTGCACTTCTGCCTTGAAATTAACATAGTGCTGATGGTTAATAATGTGTCCAGTCAACTATGTTATTTGCGTCAAATGTTTGACTTTCATTGTCAACTATGTTGCACCTCATTTTTTCAAATTTAAAATATCTAAAATAGTGCTTCTGATATCCTTTATAGTATAATGTATATCTACACAGGTTGGAGTTTTTACATGACATCTCTTAAAACTATCAAAATGACCTGTATGGTAGTTTTATAATACAAAATATCCCTAAACTTAATGACAGTGCTGAACATATCACATGAAAAAACAAAACTTTAATACAATTATTTTTTAAACTTTAAAAAATCTTTGGATATATGGTAGAATAGACTCAAGAGCCTTTCAAATTTGATTTTACTTGAAGTGCAGGACTTAATCAAATGATTGTAATGACATCAAGTTTGTCCGTACATAGTCGACAAACTGAGTAGTGAAAACATCCTTTCCCTTAAAATAAAAAAATATATAAAAATGTTTAAGCTTTGCAACTAGTGGATATGTTACACTGAGGAATATACTAACTTGAACCACTGATTGTTCTATCTATACATTTTATTTGGCATTAGTAAATAATTATGCACATTTACAGATATTTACTGATATGAGTGATAACCCGTGTTATAAGGGCTATTTCGCACAATAGGTGTGCCTTGAGATTTTTACTTGTCCTTTGGTGTGCCTTGGGCACAAAAAGTTTGGGAACCACTGCTGTAGAGAAATGTAACGTTCACCATCCCCCCACCCCGCCTACTGTATGTTGCTTTTTGACATGTACAATGGGTAACTACCCCCCTCTGAGTGAATACCTGTTTGTACCTGTCCGGGGGCAAGCCCATAGGACGATGCTCTGATGTCATCACCCTCGCACATTGGTCATATGTTTACAAAAAAAACGATGTTAACACTTTCTCGTTCTTAATATATGCTATATTTAGGGTCGATATGTGTTGAATTTACTTTAAATAGCAGATCACTGTGATTCACTTCTCCGCGGCTCCTCCGTGCCAGAGAGGCCCCCCACCCGTTGACAATTCAGAGCGTTCTAACTCTCTCCCCCCTGTGAAGAGATATCACAGGGGGGGGTTGGGACACACACATTCCGATGGCCAATTCGTTTTTAAACAAAGAGTGGGGTGGGGGCTGGTGAACGGTAGTGGTCAATGTTTGTAAACACTGTGACATTTTGACTTTATTTGATCATTTCAGTTAAAACTACACGTTCATATTTCATATTACTGTTTTGCCGGCTGGACCTGTAATTTACAGGAAAGGAGTGCACGCTACTAAAAGGACACGCTACCATGGAAACCAAACAATGGTGTTGCTGTCTTGAAGTCCGAGTGGAAACAGTCATATTTGGAGCGTTATGTTAGAATGAAACAGCGAGGTCGTGACTCACAAAAAAAAAGTGTTATACTTTCACTAACTGTAAGCTTGGTCACTCAGAGTAACCTACAGTTAACTTAACTGTTGGAAAAGAAAGATCAGAGTTAGGAGTGTGAACACACAGCTGATGAGCTGCCGTTTCATTCTGACTGTTTAAAAAACGGTAACAACGGACTATTTTTTCTTAGCGGATGCATGTAAATTTAAATCAATACATTAAACTATGTTTTAAATCAATACAAATATTTTCTAAATCCATAAAAGCATTTTAATTAATATTGGGAGTCAGGTCGTTACTTGTTGAGAATGTTGGCCATGTAATAAGCGGGATAATTTGCAGCGACTGGTCATTATGGGGGAAAAATAACACCAGGGATCAAGATCCTCCGCGCCGCGGACGGGGATCAGTAATTTTAGTGAATTACTGAGTTTAGGCACGTTAATACCATTTTAATGAAGTTGAATACAGTATATTCATATTTGTCAGTGATTCATGTCAATTCGGCGAACATAACGATGTAAATGGGATTAAAAATCGAGAGCCGGCCTTGCTGTTCGTTACGGTTACGGTAACCCAACTAGGACACTTGACACAGTGGCTTTTGGCAAAGCACACAAAGAAAACAAAAAAAAAACCGAGAGAGATGAGTTATTGTTTATTACAACGTGACTTCACTATTATTTAACAACTATTTTTATTGGGTTCTTTTATTTGGGGTTAAGTACATTGTCAGAATAAGTGAGAAATGGATTTAACTTCTGTTAGACAGCTATCATACTGAATAAATATTTATGCAAAAATGTATGGCATTAATAATGTATATCTAATTACATTTAAAAATGTATGGCATTAATAATGTATATCTAATTACATTAACTGTGAATGTCTTTCATTTTATTTAAAATGAAATAAAGTTACATAAAACATTTTCCATAAAAAGTTGATTCAAGAACAAATCAGTACTTTTTTATGACTATTATTGCTAAATTTGAAAGGTCTTTACCAGCTTGGAATTATATATATATATATATATATATATATATAGCACCTTCTGCCATCCCATCTCTACTGACATATGGATCTTAACAAAGATCCGCTATACATTAGTACCAGATATACTGTACACGGAATTTTAGTGAACCAGACCAGCTGTTTCCGCCGGGTCTTCGCTTCCCGGGCATCACGTTGTTTACAAGTGTGTTCAGATGCTAATAAAGTTTTAGCTTGTACTTTTGATACCCCGCCTCTCGGCACCACAACATCCAGTTTACTGTATTTCACATGAGCGATGTCGAACATTGAAAAGTCCTTATAAAATCTCTGTTATTAGATCAGTACTTTTCTTATATGACTATTATTGACTTGAACACTAAGAATGTATTTATTAACTTCAGACATTTGAAATATTTGAAATCAGATGAAAAACACTGTAACGGACCCTGCCGTGTTATCTATGATTACTATGCCTTACTAACTGTACATTCATAATTTCAGCCGTAGGTAGGTGGTAGGCGTTGCGGAGGAGCAGATTGCGAGTGAGGTGCCTGTTCTAACGAACTATTCCAGCTGTTATAAAGCATTAAATAAAAGTAAGCAAGGAATACAGAATGTTTCGTTACGTAACTTTGTTGAGAATGTGGCCATGTACATGTAATACATGGGATCAT